>NW_028318332.1:842500-1142500 GCF_062004578.1 Staurois parvus
GCGGTTACAAGCCTAGTATAAATAATGTGTGTGAGGTAGGCATCTCATTGGTCCTGACGAAGCTGAATAAGATACGCCAATCGGCAAAACGCGTTGACATCACACGGCAGTTTCGTCACTTCCGGTCGGACGCTTTGGTGCCACACACGTAGCCCTGCAGGGGATGCGGTATTTCACGCCGGCATTTGGCGGTACCAGGCTGCACGAGTACCAGGATGAGAGTGGAGCCCGCCTGCTTCTAGTCCCGATGGTGGCGGCTGCCTCCGGGACCATGGGCAGCTATCCTGATGAGAGAAACTTTGCAAGAATATCACCTAAGGCATGGGTGGTGAGTGATATACAGCATATCTAAAAGGAAATACGGCGTATAACGCCATTGCCTATCTACTTAAAGTGACAAACTCACTGACTTTCAAAATGTCATCTATTTATTACAGGATGAAGACATCATGTTACACAACTTGAAAGGTGCACAGAACCCCATGTTTATTATCAGGCACAGATGCCCCTGTACTCTACCACTCCCTATCACCCCAAACCAATGGCCTCTGCGAGCGCTTCAATGGCATACTGAAGAGCATGCTGAGGTCCTTCGTTGATGGTGAGGCGGACTGGTAGAAGCTCCTCCCTTACCTGCTGTTTGCATATCGGGAGGTACCGCAAGAGTCAACGAGGTTCTCCCCCTTCGAACTCCTGTACGGGCGGAAGGTCCGTGGTCCCCTATCCCTGCTTCGGGAGCATTGGGAAGGGCAGATAGAGGACACGGGTACCCCCGTTGTTCCCTACGTTCTTGAGCTGCGGGAGAGGCTGACCCGCCTGGCCACCATGGCCCACGACCACCTCCGGGCGGCCCCAGACACGCCAGAAGGTATGGTATGACCGTAAGGCATGTGGTCACGAGTTCACTGAAGGGCAGCAGGTTGCTCAAGATTGTCCCCAACCCCCAGAACAAGCTCCAGCACACTTGGGAAAGGCCCTACAAGGTCCTTCGCAAGTTAGCCTCGATGCCCGCGACTGCCAGCAGCGCACGGTCCACATCAACATGTTGAAAGAGTACCACAACTGGACTCTACCCATGCTAGCCATCTGCCCTGCCTTCACAGGTGCATCAGATGAGGGAGCCCTGCCCAATCTCCTGCAAGCCACCAAGGTTACCAGTCTCCTAGATCATATTCCCACGGGGGCTCGGCTTGAACCGCCGCCAGACGGCCCAGATGCAGACCGTGCTAGCGGACCGGGCCATCGCCTTCTCGACCACCCCGGGCCGCACCGGGTTAGCCCTCCACCACGTGGAGACCCACAGTCAGAAACCCATCCAACAGGCCCCATACCGGGTCCCCGAATCCGTGAAGGTGGCCATCCGGGCTGAACTCTCCGAGATGCTCCAGCTGGGTATCATCCGACCCTCCCGCAGTCCTTGGGCCTCCCCGGTAGTGCTGGTTCCAAAGAAGGATGGGACCACCCGCTTTTGCATGGACTACCAGAGGTTCAATGACTACGTTGTCAGTGACGCCTACCCCATGCCCCGCATAGACGACCTGCTGGACCATCTAGCCAGGGCCCGCTACGTTAGCACCCTAGACCTCAGCAAGGGTTACTGGCAAATTGCCCACACAAAAGAGGACATTGAGCGCTCCGCCTTTATCACCCTGTTCAGCCTATATGAATTCCTCGTCGTGCCCTTCGGCATGAAAAACGCCCCCGCCACCTTTGTTGTGGACCAGCTACTAGAGGGATGTCGAGTTCACATGTGCCTGCCTAGATTACATAGCCATCTTTAGTGACACGTGGGAGGAGCACCTGGCCCATGTGGGGGCCATCCTAGACCGCATCTGCAGGGTCGGGCTGACAGTGAGACCAGACAAGTGCCAGTTGGGAGTGGCTGAGGTACAGTACCTCGGGCACAGAGTAGGGGGGAGACACTGAAACCTGAACCAGACAAGGTTCAGGCCATTTATGACTGGCCCACCCCCAGACCAAGAAGCAAGTGATGGCCTTCCTCAGCATTGATGGCTAATACCGTAAATTTGTACCTAATTTCAGCTCCACGGCCCAGCCCCTGACCGACCTGACCCGAAAGAACAGTCCCCGGATGGTGACCTGGACCTTGGCCTGTGAATCCGCCTTCCGTGACCTCAAAGCTGTCCTGACGAGCAACCCCGTCCTGGCCGCCCCTGACCACAACAGACGCTTCCTTGTGCAGACAGATGCCTCCACCTACGGCTAGGGGCTTTCCTCAGCCAAGTCAACGAGGCTGGGGAGGAACATCCCGTCGCTTTCCTCAGCCACAAACTACTGGACCGGGAAGTTGCCTATGCTACGGTGGAGAAGAAATGTCTGGCCATAGTCTGGGCCCTAAAGAAACTACAGCCCTACCTGTACGGTCGGGAGTTCACCATTGTCACCGATCACAACCCCCTCACGTGGCTGAACCGGGTGTCCGGGGACAATGGGCGCCTCCTTAGGTGGAGCCTCGCCCTCCAGCCCTATAATTTCACCATTCGATATAGACGGGGAAGCCAACACCAACATGCAGACGGCCTTTCCCACCAACAAGATCCACAGTAGCTAAGTCAGGGCCCACAAGTGCCTTCAAGGGAACCCGGTTGGGTCCCCCTTGCCGGCACTTGTGAAATGGAAGGGGCAGGAGTGTCACAGCTGCTTCCCCCCTCAGCCCCCTTGCTCTGTCCCTGCTCTCTCTGCTTTCTCTCACCCGTGCCCCTCTCACCTCCTGCAGAGATGAAAGGCATTCCTAAGACAGGCTGGAGCCACGCCAGCTCCGGGCCGCCCCTGTTGCCTAGGCGACTAGGGGCGTCCAACATTAGTTTAAGAAGCTGATGCCCGGCACTCCCGGAGAATTCACCGCTGTGCAGCCACCGAAGGAGCCCAAGCTGCGGCAGGGACCTTCGTGGCCAGTCTCTGCAGAGACCCAAGCCTGCCTAGGACCCCCCCCCCCCTCAGAGCAGGGGAAGACTGCCTGCTAGCCACCAGAGATCCGTGAGTACATGCTCTCTCCCTGCTTCACTTGAACTGTTCCTGTGCTGACCCCACACCACTCCCCTGTTGGATTACAATTGCTACAGAGACTCACACCACCCCCCCTGTTGGATTACAATTGCTAAAGAAACTCACACCAACCCCCCTGTTGGATTACAATTGCTACAGAGACTCTTCCTTGGCTCTCGGTGTTGGACTTTAAGTGTGTTGGTCCCTCCTTGTCGACCTTTACTGGCGTATTCACCCTCCCTGCGAACTCCCCTATTCAGTGACTGTCATCTGTTTGCCTCAATAAAGCTTTGTGCGTTTGCCATCTACTCTCTGTGTTCTGTCCTGTCTACCCTCCCTCACAGGTACAATTTTTTGAAACACCCCCTACATGACGGTGTAACCATTGTGTCAGTGCTACATATATATTAGACCAGGTGTCACTATATTTACAGCACTCTACTATTTTGACCGGTCATGACGTCTGCTTTTAATTGATTTTAGGTTATACTTTGATGTATTATCTCATTCTGAGGTAATGGCTAACTGAGGTATTTACCTTATATGTCTATATATGTATTGTGTAATAAAGCATCATTTTTTGAATTACTTTGAGTATCGCTTTCTGTCCATAATGTAACCGCTTTTTTTGTGAATCCCTTTTCATATCCCCTTGTTTTTGAATGTGCTGTAGAGCACCTTTCAAAGAAAGGGCCAGTTTACTGTCCTTCAGACCTTAAAGTGGGCTGGATTGTGGCCAGTGGGGGTAGAAAAGGTCCCTGGGCCAGCATCAGTGAAAATAAGCATGGCCTCAGGCATGGTGGTCAGTATGAAGAAGAATAGTGCCCCATTTTTGGTGTCAGTGGGAGGAATAGTATCCACCCTTGGTATCAGTGGAAGTGCCCCACTGTTGGCGTCAGTGGAAGAAATTGTGCCTCATTGTTGGTGTCAGTGGCAGGAATAGTACCCCATCATTGGTGTCATTGGAAGGAATAGTGCCCCATCATTGGTGTCAGTGCAGGAACAGTACCCCATCATTGGTGTCAGTGGAAGGAATAGTACCCCATCATTGGTGTCAATAGAAGGCATAGTGTTCCATCTTTGGTGTCAGTGGAAACAATAGTGCCACATTGTTGGTGTCAGTGGGAGGAAAAGTGCCCCATCATTAACGTCAGTGGAAGGAATAGTGCCCCATTGTTGGTGCCAGCGGGAGGAATATTGCCCCATCATTATTATTTGTGGGAGGAATAATGCCCCATCATTGTCAGTGGCAGGAATTATCCACTGTTGGAATAGAAGTAGTGCCTCATATAATTTGGAGGAGTAGTGTCCCAAGGGCCAGATAAAGGCTAACAAGGGGCCTCATCCTGCCCTTTAGAGACCACTGTGCTAGAGAATAAACTATATAGCCTTTCTGGGACCATTTTTTACTCTGGTGTGGGGATAAAGATATCCAGTAGGGGTGTTTGGGAAGTAATGTTTTCCTGCAGCATGTCTTGACCTGATAGAAGCCAAGCATTGGATAGCCAATATCAAATGCCAGGATAATTTTATTAGGTACTCCAATATATTGGGTCAGATGTTAGTGATTGATTTGTAGTTGTATAATCCATACTGATATCTATGTTTGGACACAAAAAACAAGAACTGTCAACCAATGACCACTTGGTGACCAACTGAACCCACAAACCAGATAAATTGGACAGTACCAAGAGAACATGCAAGATCTGTTAGTTATGTGTGGTAATGCTCTGCATATAAAATTAATCTTATGTATGAAGAATATTTTCCTGCATACAGCTCATAAAAGTGAGACTGACCAGGTCATTATCAACACCTCATTTGTGGAAACAGCTGTGAAAATCTTTGTCCAAAGAGCAGCTGGTTCCAGTCACGGTGGTAATAGGATAGAAATATAAATCCTGTAGATATAAAAAATGAAATATTAACTAGCTGATACAATGTTTATGGTAGAATGAGTATCTTGTTGCCCTAGAGACTGCACATAAACTGCTGATTATTCTTTCAAAGGAAACAGCATTATCCTAAGGACTTTTCTCTCTGTATGTATAATTTCTGATGAGTTGGAAGAATGTGGGTATTATAACAATTAAGTGATGGACTTTATGAAATTAGTTGCGGTGTTCTGCTTATACTAAGAAGCAGCAGGGAAATTGTTTTTTTTTCTCGAATACAGCAAACTAAAATAGCAACTGCTTGTCAGGACGCTATCCAGAACAGAGGTGCATATGCGCCAATAAGCAGGTTGGGAACTTTCGCCAGTACCCTGCATGGGCATTGTATGGACATCTGCACAAGCTAGCACACATATAAGCACATCCAGTTCCAGAACTGGTGCCAAACGCCCTATTGAAGGGAAAGAGTAGTGACAGGAGGTTGCTTTATGATCTTCAGCTAGTCTGTGATTCTTGTTCCAATGTATCCTGATCCAGAGTTTTTTCTGACTACCTGTTACTGAGTTTGCCACTAGACTTCCCTTTGCCTGACTCCTGGTTGTGACCTTGGTTCATCGAAGAATCTTGTTTCTACTGATCTACCGTATATGACTCTGACTTGGCTCCTGACCACTCCATTATTACCAAGTATCCTATATACCTGTATATGACCTCAACGTAGCTCCAGACAACATCTCCCTTATCCACATTCTATTGTTCAGTTGTGTATGACCTCGACTTGGCCTTTGATCTTGACACCGCTGCTTCTAGACCTTCCCTACTTGTCCTATCGTGCATGGTCCTGCCATGGATGTTACCAGTCTGCCATCTGCAGTGCCTCTCTGCTGGCCACCTTGAGGAGCAGTAACTAGCAACCTGGACCTTTGACCCATGCCACTTTGCACCTTGCATGCCCTGTCAACATATCCAGGGGTGTTTGGACCAGATCCTCAAGGGAAGCCCTCTTGCCACATCAGTCTCTAACCAGGTACATGACGCTGCTAAACTGGTAATTTTGGGGTTGTGCCTGTTTTCAAGACCACTTCTGTCTACCAGAACCATTTGAATATCCATAAAACTCTCTGACTTCCTGTAAATTATTCCCTTCAGCCAAGGGTGTTGTCAAACTTAGGGTTCTGTCACTTTTCTGACACTATTAGCATATGAAAGTAGTGAAGCCACACTCTGCTGATCCCTTGCAACCCAAATCCTCCCTCTGACATGTCTATTCCCCCTACTGGGGCTAAATTGTAGCCCATAAACTTAGAGTTCTATGACCCAGCAAGGGGTGAAATGTGTCCCAGGGAATATATAGGTGGATTGTCTCTGTCCCTGCTGACAGAATAATGTATTTATATGCAAGGGATCAGTAGTGTGTGACATCATTACTTTTCATATGCAGACCACTTATGACTGGCTGCTGTAAAAGGGTAGACACAGAAAAAAGAGGCTTGGAAGAATCCGAAGAACCAAGGAAAGGCTCACTTAATGTAAGTGCTGCGTGATTTAAAATTAAATTACATAAACAGCCTTAGCAAAATGCAAGAAGTCTGCTTACAACAGAGTGGCTTGTCTGCATGGAGTTTGTATATTCTCCCTGTGTTTGTGTGGGCTTCCTCTGTGTATTCTGGTTCCTTCCACACTCCAACAATAGGTAAGTGAATGGGATCCTGTCTAAACTGGTCCTTTTGCATATGCATGTGAGACAGGGACCTTAGATTGTAAGCTCCTTGAGGGCAGGGACTGAAATGAATATACAGCATGTAAAGCACTGTGTAAATTGTCAGCACTACATAAATACCTGAAATAAATGTTAACAACATCCATTGGAAACGACAAACCCATTAAAGTGCAGTGGCTAACAGGGTTGTTTAAAAGCTAAGTCCATCTTTCTGATCACATTTCATGTTACAACCATAGTTAGGGTCCACAGTCCTTCACCCTTAAACAAATCCTCCCCACATTTACATAATCTGGGTTCTTCTCCCTGCCATTTTTGAAGCCGGCATAGATGTCTATGGCTCTGCCTGCACAGCCATATCATTTCTTCACAGACATCTGTGAATGATAAAACTACAAGTCCGGTTGGTCACTGTGGCAAAGCAACTGTAGTTCTCAATGTAGCAGAAGTGTAGTGATGTCACCACCCTTGTTGTTTATTAATACTTCCTCCAACTCAGTAAATGATGGTCTGCACCTCTGTACAGATCTAATCTGGAAGAACATTCTGCACCAAACATCCACTGATCACTGATGTAGTGCTTTGCAGTCTCCAATGCAAAATTAAAATAAATAAATAAATAAAATAAAGATACATTTTTACATTTTAACTTTTTGCAATATTGTTGTTTTTTGTTTGGCAAAATGTGGAATTCTCCTTTTAAATGTCAGTTTTAATCACCTTACTAAAACTACAAAATGCTTCTGAATGCTACTGCAGCTATGCTACCCTTACATAGATATTGTATGTATACAACCCAAACTAAATAAACTACTGGTCCTAATATTTGTATACTTCCAAGATTAATATCACTATAACCATGAGCAATGCATAGAAAGGTAAACATTCCACCTCCTAAACAAACGTGAATAGTTTAGCCTAATCAAGCTCCAACTGATTATGAGATCACCTATAACTGACTCTGTAAACAGTGTCACTGTCACTCCTAGGACTAATAAATTATATGATACCCTGCATGTAAAGATAGAAGAATACTGTTTCAAAGGAACACAATCTGACAAGGAAATGATGTGTGGGAAGGTGAACAACTGTTTGATATTTCTAATTGCTTTATGAGTGTCTCTGCATAACTGGATCGTGGACAGGTATAGGATATCAGTTTGTTGAATATGATGGGGCTATTTCAGTGTTCATGATACAATAAAACCAGTTTATTAATGTTATTAAAGTGTATGTATAATGAACATTATTTCAATTCCTTTTAGTCTGTTATATATAGAAGTGGAAGCTTTTTATTTGTTCAGTAAGTGCATTAAAATTAAAATGTTAGGCCTCATGTACACTGTCGCTCCTAAGCATGAGTTTTTTTGCCAAAGCCCTTGAACTCAATAAAAGCCTATGGGGTTTATTTACTAAAGCTGGAGAGTCCAAAATCAGACTCACTTCTGCATAGAAACCAATCAGCTTCCAGGTTTCATTGCCAAAGCTTCATTGAACAAGCTGAGGTTAGAAGCTGATTGGTTTCTATGCAGAAGGGAGTCTGATTTTGGACTCTCCAGCTTTAGTAAATAAACCCCCATGTGTCCATGTACACATAGGCTTTTACTAGAGTTTAGGAGCAGCAGAGTTTAGGGGCAGTCAAAGTTCCTCTCCTGAACGCAGAAGAATTGCACTCAGGAAAGAAACGTTTTTGGACAAAAAATGCTAAACGAAATAAAAGTGTGTGTAAATGCGTCTAATCACTGGCTGCGTTTAGTGCTTGGCCTTTATTCATGTCAATAGAAAATACTCAAGCCAATGAATAAATGTCCAAGTATTGCGTTTTTGCCGTATTTAGCGGTTTTCTGCTGCCAGTAGAGCTAAATGTCTAGGGGTTCATGTGTACATGAGGCCTTAATCCTGCCAGAAGTCCAGTGAACTCATAACTTGCTGTACACTCTGCCTGGACTGCGATGTTATCAGCTCTGCCAGTTCTCCCTCTGAGCTACAGAACAACTGCTGCCTATGTTATGGAGATGAGCATAGATAAGGTGTTCCGTAGTCCTAACGCACTTCCTGCCCCAAGGTGACAACCCTGCTATACAGAAACATACAGTACACTGAGTGAGTTGTCACTCTAATACATGAACAAAGGTTGAAAGAAAAGTAATGCAACCATCATATCTAAGGACTGGTAAGCTGCAATATATTATATTCTTGTTTTTCAATTTAGATACACCGTAAAAATACATAAAATATTGTTGTGTGCATTAAATACACACCTCCAAGTTAGCATAAATAAGGAATCTGGACCTCATAAATTTGGAAAAGCATTGAAACCAGAATAATATAATGATGACAGAAGCCGTCATTGTTACCGCCACATGGCCTTATGCTGGTCACACACATAATCTAACATCAAATTTAGACTGAAAAGATGACTACATGTATCCACAAGCATTTGTGACTCACAGTTTTATTGGTTTGAGCAAATGAAAGAAGTTGTATATTGAAAATTAACAATGATTTTCGATTGATATAGAGGTGGATTTGATCAAAGAATTTAGTGTCACTCTAAGGCAGCCTTTCTCAACCAGGATGTCCAGGCACCCTGGGGTGCCTTGAGGTTTCTTCAGGGGTGCCTTGGCAAAATGTCTAAAAATTGCACAAAACTTGTATACAAGCCAGCGGATGGAACAAGCCTGCCTTTTAGTTACACAAAGCCACAGGTTTTCATTGTGCACCATTATGACCTCCTAGCCGCCAGCGTCCTGACAACCAGTGACATCATTTGTTGATAAGGAGGATGTCAGCTGCCTGCACAGCATCCTAGTTTGACCCTCCCCTTCCCCTCTCCATCAGTGCTGGGGTCACATTAGCTCAGTGATGGAGAAAAACTGAGAGAAGAGAAACACTGAAATACTACTCAGTACCAGTATACAAAAGTGTATTTGCTTTGGAAGAATAAATCACCTCTAATGTTGGGTGTCCTATATGTGTGGATGTTGCTGCGTTATATGAAACTATTAGAATAGTTTTTCACATTTTAGAATGGAGTGCCCTTTTAAAATTATGGACAGTATGAGGCACCCCATTTTAGAATGGGGTGCCTCGGGACTGTCCATAATTTTAAATGGTGCCTTGACTGAAAAAAGGTTGAGAAACACTGCTCTAAGGACTGTTAAGCTGCAATATACAGTATAACATTTTTGTTCTTGGGTTCCGATACCCTTTCAGAACTGACTGATGTTTAGTTTTGAGTCACCCATGTGTTTTTATTTTTGATCTTTACCATAGAATGAGCTAGACAGACTGCTGCTGTGTATTCAGGATACCATAAACTGGCTTTCTTTTTTTACTGCGTGACAAAAAAAAAAATCTAGTACCTATTTTAAAGTAGTATTATGAATGTAACCTTTTGTCTCTTACACACTTTGTGCAGGAAAAATGATAAGGGAAGGAATGTGCTGATCTGAATAGTTCATTGTAGATATAATAATGTCACTATGATGTGGATTTTGGCACATAAAATATATGCTGTAAAAACTGAGATAAGTTCACGCTACTTAAATTAACATGTCTAGTTGGAATGCAGTTTTTCATATGTATTCCTAATTGGGTTTGGTCTTTACTGGGTAAATTATGGATATAAACGGCTACAAGGAAAAAACGTATGGATGGCCAACCAGGTTTATAAAGTTTGTCATATAATCTACATGTGTACTCTCCAAATATTCATGCATCTGACACACTATAAACACTTTTATTTTTGCAATAAATTACTTCATTCAAAAAACACACATGCACACGCTTGCACGCACGAACACACACACTTGCGGAAAATAAAATAAAAGTTGAGGCTAAATAGGTCACATCAAAGATCCACCCAAACTGCATAACTCTGCATTCTTGGCATGAAGCCATAATTTGGGGAAATCTGTTTCTTTGGCATTGGGACACATAAAGTTGGACTATTTATTTTCAGATGATTATCACAGATGTCTGGAGTCACTGAACTTCATGTGTCCGACAGGAAATCTGCTGTATGTGTTGTGCTCAGATTCTTCCATTCTTTCTTTATACTCCTAGTATACACAAAGGGGTTGATTACTAAAGGCAATTAGACTGATGCACTGCAGTTGCACTCATTATCCTTAGTAAATGTAAATGTGGTAAAGTTTCATTTTGTAAAGAATACCCAATCAGGTGCAAGGAAAATTAAAACAAAAAGCATTTTGACTTGCACATGATTGGATGATGGAAATGAGCAGAGCTTCACAACATTCACTAAGCTCTGGAGAAAATGAGTGTATCTGCATTTATAAAGCGCACAAAATGTCAACAGGAAGACTTCCTCACCATCAGAATACACTGATCGGTGCTGTTGGCTATATCTGGCAGAGCTGATCAATAGCTGACCGAATTTCGATCCATATATGGCTGGCTTAAAAGATAAGTTCACCTTTAAAGATAAAAAATGTGCATTTATTATTTTTTTCTAAGGAGTCTGCAGAGCATTGGATCTATGATCAGTAGTTCGTCGGGGCATTTTCAGGCTCTGACAGACTCTCAAGATAGCTGTCTGCCTGTACCTTGTACTTGAGAGCAGGAAGAATCGATGAACTACCAGAGCGCTCCCCAGAGCCCTTGTAGTTAAGTGAGAACTACAAGCCATCAACTGTGATGGCTGATGGTAATTGTAGGCTATTTCTTCACAGAAAACTGTGAATGAATGATGTGGCTGTGTGGGTGGAGCCCTGCATGACCATGTTGTTTTTAAATTGTGACAGCGGGTGCAGAGAGATGGGGTGGGGGTGTAGATGTTGGAACATATTACATGGTCCACACTAAAGACTGGTTCACATCATAGAAAAGCAGTCCACGTGGGTTCTGGATGCATTTTTGCATGCGTGCTTATGGGCATTCTGGTGCTTTTTTGATGCGTTCTGGTGCATTTTTTCCTCTTTTTTTTTTTTCTTCACCCGTGCATTTTTGGTGCATTTAGGTGTGTTCCAGTGTGTTTTTGATGTGTTTTACCTTGCTCCAGTACTGTTCAAAAATGAAACATGTTCTACTTTTTTTTCTGGAACACACTGGAACTGACCGCACTGGTGCAAACTATGCCATTGGAAACCATAAAACCTACTATTGATGCGTTTTTGATGCAGAAAAAAAATGCACTGACTGCGTTGTGAACTGGCCCTCAAACAGGCGGAAAATGTGACATGGACTTATCCTTCAAGCCAATGTGATGTCCAGTGCTTTATAAAACAGGCTATCCCAAAGAAAGAACGCTTATATATTTTGCAGTTCACTTACCAAAGTACAGCATTGTCTGTCTGGTAGTATCCATATTAAAATACTAGGTTCATTCTTAATCAAAAATGTCTTTGTCCAGACAAAATTTACAGCCTCGAGTTCCAAACTCCATGAAGCATTTTTTTTTTTTTGCTACACTACAGGTTCAGTCAAATCTTAAAAAAAAAAAATCTTTTCTGCTGCTGATCATAAAGATATAGCAGAATAATAATAAAGTGAATTTTCCATTCAGTCCATATGCTCTGTCAGTCTAGGTTCGCACCTACGTATGTGTTTTCCGCAGCATTTTGATTTCCTATGGGACAGATTCACATCTCTGTGTTTTTACCCGTTGCATTTTTTGGAAAGGGTCAGGGACTTTTTTAAATGCAAAATGTTGCGTTTTTGGTTCTATAGACTTCAATGGAGGTGCTGCAGAAAAGCATGTAGTGTGGTTTTGATGCATTTTTGACCTTTTTTTACTGCGTTTTTAATCTGCTTAGCAACAAGAAAAAAAAACAGCAAAACGCATAAACTATGCAAAAAAACACACTGCAGAAAGGGATCAAACGCAAACTGCATAGGTGTGAACCTAGCCTAAGACTGTGAGCTTTATTTATACAACCTGTGACAGTTTCACTATAAATATGTGTTGATATGTACTGGAAATACAAGGTCCACTAGATTTGTAACTAATGAATAACCATCCTTTTATAAATGCAAAATATATCAACACATCAGCCCCATTCTAATGGAGCAGAAGGTGAAGTGACACCTCCATTATCTGTGTATGACTGATAAAAAGCACTTTTACTGACTAAATTAAGCAATAGCTAAGGATTTATTAGTAATAAAGCATGTGTTTAGATAGATCTGTTGAACCCTTTTTAACACAGTGCCTTAGAAACGGCAATTCATTGAATATATGTTTATTCAAAAAAAGAAAAAGAAAAGAAAACACCACATTTGCCTTAAAACAGAACTCCAGGAATACATTTTTCATACTTACCTTAGTCCACGTTGGTTTGATGTTTTATCCAGAGGACCACTGGGAATGCTGAAAATCACAGTAGTAGTTCACACTAAATGCAGTGAGCCCCTTTCACATGGACGTTCCGATCGGGTCCGCCTGCCTGTTTTCCAGGCAGACCTGATCGGAATTTCTATGGAGCGGTGGGTGTAAACTGCAGTGGCGTCCCCAGGCAGGTCCGGGGGGTGTGGCCCGCACGGGGTGACATCGACCACATGGGGTGATACCGGACCTGCTCCACGAAAAGGTAAGTTGTAAAGCAAGCTGACGATCCCCGCAGAATGGATCGGATCTGCAGATTGAGCATAATGGATTGGAGTCCGATTCATTATGCTCAATCTGCAGATCCAATCCATTCTGCAGGGATCATTGAAGGAGGTGTCACCAAGTGTTACCGCACCGGGTGACACCAACCCTAGGGACACCTCTGGTAAAAGGACATGTGTCTGTTTACACCCACCAACATCCAATCCAATCTGCCAAAATGAGACGGTTGGGGATCCATTCCCCTTCTGTCCATTGGATTGGATGGCAGTCAGATGGAAACGGACAGGTGGTCCATTTCCATCCAACTACCCATAGAGGACAGCGGGTTGTGTCTGCTCTGCATAAGCAGATTGGACACGGACTTGTCATCCGCTTGCTCAGTGGGGATCAGCAAACAGATCCCTCACTGAATAGGCGGATCCGCTGATGGGTCTGCCCCATGTGAAAGAGGCCTTACACTCTTGATTTTCTGGTTGCTGCTCCAGCAGTTTCCCCTCTGTATGCTAACCACAGGGGATTACGTGCTGAGCACATCCACCATTCAGAGAATGCCTTGTATAATTTTCAGTGAATACAGGGCGTTCTCTGATTGGACAAGAATAGGAGGGGTAGATGATGTTACGATCACCATCTCGTCCAATCAGAGAATATCTTGTATTTATTGAAAAAATACAAAAAAGGTGTCCTCTGAGTGGTGGCAGTATTGAGCAATAGCTCCCTCTGTTCAGTATGCAGAGGGGAAGGCACTGGAGCACCCAGAAGATCATGAATACCACTGTATATAGCGAAAACTATTACTGTTGTTGTTTAGCATCCCCAACCACCTGCCGGAAAACAGATATGGATACTTACATCAAGCCAAGTTGGACCAATGTAAGTATGGAAAAAAGATAATTCCTAGAGTTCTGCTTTAACCAGTAATTAATAGTAATACACGATTATCTTTTTAACATAATTGAAATCTTCTGTTTCAGGGTACATTCACACTTGGTCCAAAGGTGTCTCTATTGCTCCTCTGTCCAGAGTGGAGCTGGATGGATTGCCAGGTGAAAATAAAATGTCTAGAAAAAAACTAATGCAGCTGCCACATTTAAGGATTCTTAAACTGTAATGCTTAAAGCATTTAAAAAAAACAAAACAAGCATTACAGTTTAACAATCCTTAAATGTGGCAGCTGCATTAGTTTTTTTTCTATACATTTTAAATACTCCTCGAGTCTCGGCCTCTCTTCTATGTCTGAGAATGTACGTCATTTGGAGAGGACTGTTCTTTCTTGTTCTGAAAGTATGAGATCTGACAAACTGATTATTCCATGTTCCTCTGTTGTAGCCCCAAAAATGAACACTAATAGGAATTTGTTCTTTGGTTTAGATACGCTTTAAGTAATAACAACAACGATACCTGTTTGGGCAGTCTTTTTCATCGTTATATTATTACCATGCAGTAGTAGAGCACATCAGCAAAGCCTGCTACTGTTGTGTGGTTCTTCATTGCGTCTAGCTGCACATGGTGTGGTTTGTCTGAAAATCAATAACACACCCTCTTTTTCAACAGCACAATCCAAACAGTACAACACGGGATCTGAGATTCTCAGCTTGATTAATGATAATGTTATACAATGTTTATCTTCTTAGGTCACTGTTTATAGGTTTTTTTTTTTTTTGGAATTCACATAGATACAAGCTAAATGAAATCTACTTTACAAGTGAAGACCCTTTTTTATGTACACTAGAACTATTTGCAAGTATGAATGTAAAACAAACCTTACAGTAAATTAGTTACATCGATTCTGAAGGTCTTCTGGGCTGGAAGGAAATGTTCTCTTCTAGTTATTGTTTTCATTATTACCATTTATTGTGTCGCTGTTGGCACCTAGTGGTCACAATGCTAGCTACGGTTCTTCACCAAAGGTGATCAGTTACACCTGTTGTATTGTCTTTAGATAGGGCTGGTGTGACCTTTGATTTTACTTCTGCTATTAGTGTGTGACAGATATTGAATGCTGTGTTTCAGTTGTGGACAGAAAGTTATGAAACCTGAACACTTGCTTTTATTGTTGCTTTTGGCATGCATGATATTAATGTGTTTGTAGGTTTGCTTTGCTCTTGGTCCGAAGCTGTGTACACTAGCCCTAGGTGTGTGTCTTAAGCGACTGAACAGAAGTAACAAAGAACAAAAAAGCTTGATTTCTAGCTACTTTTTACTTACTTCTAAATTGCTTTCACCAACTTGCCTATCGGGCACTTTTACCCCCTTCCTGCCCAGGCCAATTCTCAGCTTTTGGTGCTGTCACACTTTTAATGGCGATTGCACGGTCATACAAAACTGTACAAATGAAATTTTTATCATTTTTGAGAAATATAGAATTTTATTTTGGTGGTATTTACTCACCACTGGGTTTTCAATTTTTTGCTAAACAAACGAAAAAAGACCAAAAATTTTGAAAAAATATTTTTTTTCTTATTTTCTGTTAAAAAACTTTGCAAACAGGTAATTTTTCTCCTTCGCTGATGTGCGTTGATGAGGCTGCACTGATGTGCACCATTGATGTGCACTGATACACAGCATTGATGGGCACTGATAGGCTGCACTAATGGGTACTGATGAGGCAGCATTGATGGGCACTGAGAGGCTGCACTGATGAGGAGGCATTGATGAGGCTGCACTGATGGATACTGATAGGTGGCACTGAAGGTCACCGATAGATGGCACTGACTGGCAGCACTGATGGGCACTGACTGGCAGCACTGATGGATACTGACTGGCGGCACTGATGATCACTGACTGGGGGTACTACTGATGGACACTGACTGATGGCACTGATGGAAACTGACTAACGGCACTGATAGACACTGTCTGGCAGCACTGATGGACACTGTAGGGACTGCACTGATGGGCACTGTTGGGGCTGCACTGATGTCCTCTGATGTGTAAATACAGTTGCGATTACGGACTCTCCTCTCTCCTCACGCTGTGCCAGTGTGAGATGGGGAAACAGCTCTCATTGTTTGAACACTGTTTGTGTGCAGTAAATTATTGTGTGGAGTAAATTAATGTTTTGGCTGACATTCTGAGGTTTAGCCACAAGATGTCACTGTTTTTCTAACACAGGCTCAGACTGCATAGATATTTGTATATTCATGAAGAGGTGGAGTTTTCACACAGAGTTAAGGAAACAGGAAGAGGAGACAGGAGCCATGTTCTGGAGAATGCTGAATGAAGGGGCCTTGTGAGCTGCAGCTGGGTGAAGCTGATGAGATTTCTGCCAGGAAGCTGATGAGATTTCTGCCAGGAAGCTGATGAGATTTCTGCCAGGAAGCTGATGAGAGCAGAGGAACAACGCAGCATACACTGCAATATCGCAGGCCTGTTGGAGAGACATTTGTTCTCTTCAGAGTCACCAGTGGATGAAAAGCAGACCCGGGTCGGTAAGATCGTGCACGCACCTCATTTCAGTGTTGGCGCCTATAGACTGAGACCAGGCCTATAGTTAGTTAGTTAGGGTCTCTGTTTGTGTCAGGCCACAAGTGTTGTTACTGATTATTGGAAGGACTCCACAACTTAGTGACCTTTCACATTGGAGAGCTGATAAATTCCTACAAACTCAAGCCAGACTGGTGTTTTTCTCAGAAGGAATACTCAGGCACATGCTACGGGACCAGTTATGGGAGAGGGAATACTGTAGATTTGTGTAAGATTGTAAGCTGTTGTGCTGCACCACAGGCTAGCCCATACCATACACCCATACACTGATTCCTGCTCTTTTAGGGTAATAACAGGTAAGGTGTGGCAGCTTAGTTGTGCCCGCCAGTAGGTAAATTACTTTACTTTCTACCTTCATCCATCAGGAGGCGCCGTGCTGTGCAGCACAAGGGTCTCAGCCTTTGGGCTGGGTGTATGTAAATTTATTGTATGTTTCCAGCATTTGTGGTTGTGTTTATTTGCTTAATTCTGTTGTGGCAAAAGCTGGTGTTGAGGTTGCTTTCCTCGTTCGTGACTTCACTGTATCCTGGGGAGCCCACCCCGGTACATGGCTTACAACGGCGTGAGGAAAGTGCAGCCGATAACTGGCAACTGTATTTATATTGTGACCAGCTGTGTTAGGGCGCTGTGATTGGCCTTTTACCATGTCATGTGATGAGCTGTGTCAGGGTGCTGTGATTGGCCCTTTACCATGTCATGTGATCAGCTGTGTCAGGGCGCTGTGATTGGCCCTTTACCATGTCATGTGATCAGCTGTGTCTAAAGGAAACAGCGATCACAGAGCGTGCCCCAGGGGGGTGCGCAGGAGGCGTAGTTCTGAAGGATGTCATATGACGCCCTCCCAGAACTAGACAACTGCACTGTAGTTGGTATTCAGCTATAGCCCTGTTGTCAAGTGGTTAAAGGAATATGTGAACCCTCGCAATTTATCTTAAAGTGATATTAAACCCAAAACTAAAAATGTGTTATATTGAAGCTTACCAATCATTAGATTTGGTGGATACATTTTCTTTTCTTTGGCTTTTTCACTATGTTTTCATCTGGTGATTTGGATAGTAACACACCTCCTGTATTAGTGAGACACCACTCTGAAGGAATGAGCACAGGAGGCACAGGGGACAGCACCATTGTCAGTCTGGGGGGATGGGAGTGTTAAATGTATTAGCAGATTTGAATACAATAACAAATTGAAGCCTAATTCTGGCTAGCACATTGCAATCAGTTATAGCAAACAGTATTTTTTTTCCTTTTGAGATAAAGGTTTTACATGAATAAATGAAAGCTGACCATTGTAAACAACCCTGTCAGCAGTAAATGGATGTACATTCTGCTGGTTTCATTGAACTTCTGAAAAACTGCAGAGTTGCTGGCTCAATCACCAGATGGAAATAGAAGAAAGAAAGTAAAAAAAGAAAACTAATGCAGTCATCACATCTAAGAACTGGTAAGCTGCAATATAATAATTGTTTGCTTTTGGGTTTAATACTGCTACAGGGGATAGCAGAGCCATACAAAGCAGTGTGCTTACAGTGAAGCACACACACAGCCCACATAATGAAACAGCACACAATTAACCCTTTGATTGACCCTCATGTTAACCCCTTCCTGCCCAGTGCCATTATTACAGTGTCAGTGCTTTTTATTAGCATTTCTCCTTCTCTTCTCCTCTCTCCCTAATGTCTCAGCTTCCCCTCAGACTCTGCCCACTGTCAGTGTCAGTGGTTGCTAGGAGGCTGCCGGCTGGTTGTCAACAACCAGTCACAGGTGGTAAAGTTAACGAAACTAGCAGTAAGACATTTTCAATCTAGAGAAGGACCGTTTAAAGTGATATACTGCCTGAAAAGTGAAGCAAATACTTTATTGTATCCCTCTGAATATCTTTATATTTGACTAAATATTAGTGTATTCTTATATCCTTGTACAGGTCTGGAAGTCCGGATGGATTTGGGACTCTATGTTGGGCAATGTGTGGATTCCACTGCAATCAATTAAACATGCAACAGATGTAAGTAGTAAAAGGATCAATGTTAAACCTATCAGCAATTAACCGCTTTAGAACCGCCCACAGTAGATTTACTGCTGCAGGGCGGCCCCTGTGCGCTGGATCACGCATATATTGTATACGTGATTCTGCATTTCCAGGTCGAGGGCACGCACTAGGACATTGGGCATCTGCACGGCATCCTTGCTTGTCCCTCCCCTGCCCCTCTCTTTCAATATTGGGTTCACATTAGCTGCGTGAGAGAGAGAAACTGAGGGAGAAGAGAAACAATGGAAAATTAGTCAGTACCAGTGTGCAAAGGTGAATTTGCTTTGGAAGAATAAATCACCTCTGACATTGGGTGTCCTACATGTGCAGATGTTGCTGTGTTCTGTAAAACTATTAATTTACTTTTTTTACATTTTGTAATGGGTGCCTCAAGATTGAATTTGAATTTTAAAGGGTACCTCAAGGTTGTGTAGAATTTTTAAGGGTTCCTCAAGATTTAATAGGTGCTTTGACTGAAAAAAGTTTGAGAAACACTGTTCTATACTGTTGAAATATGAATGAAACCAGAGTGTCAGAGGTGCGGGGAGGCTTACAGGGTCAGGGCAACCACTGGGGACAAGCATTGTCAAGAGGCCCCTGTAGCATATACACACTATACACATGCACAGTGGTGTATTTAGGTTTTTTGCTGCCCTAGGCAACACACAAATTGTCTCCCACCCCCATGAAGAGACCCTGACACCGACCAACACCCCCCCTCCCCCACAAAGAGAGCCTGACATTGACCAACAACACCCCAGTCCTCCCCCACCTGAGAAAGCCTTCCTCTACCACCACCACCATACACTGGCCACCCCCCACCCCCACCCTAGCGAGAGGGAGAAGACACTCACCTTCACAGCTCCAGACATCCCCAGGAACAAGAGTCGGGCTCTGCATACACCATCCAGCAGTCCACACCCTCTCTCGGATCCCACCTGGTCCCCATGCTGCCCATCCCTTCTTTCGGGGGCGGTGCTGCTCCCTGAAAAATGCCTCTGCCCCCCTGGAAAATGCCGTCCTAGGCAAATGTCTTGTGGTAAATATGCCCCTGCACATACACAGTCTAAATACCTTTTTTATTTTTTTTCTCTTTTTTTTTCCATAAGCTTCATAAGGGGCTTAGAGAAGTGGGGGTGGAGACTCCTTGTAATGATGAGAGTGGGGAGAGTGTTGAAGAAGCTGCTTGCTTACATGAAAAAATACACTCTGATAAGCTGGGCATAGGGACAAGTCAGCAGAAGTCTAACCACTGAAGTACAGGCAGGCTGTGCTCCCTACTAGAATGGAAAGAAGCAAATTGACCACACTGGGATTAAAGTGTTTCATGCCTAGCGCAGTCAGTTTGGAAAGCAATGGGACTGGAAGGATCACTAGGTATTTCACTCAAAGGAAGCAGTACAAAGAAAACAGGTTACATTTTAATAAAAGTACATGGTACGAGAGACACATATCAGGAATATGAAATGTTGGAGTAATATATACTTTAACTAGTTCAGCTCTTTGGACATATGTAGTACTTCCAAAGAGTGAGTACTTAGGCACAAGCTGATGGCAGCCGGCTCCCAGCTTGAAACTGAAAGTGATCCAATGATTGCATAGCGGCCAAACCCTTTCACAGTGTGTATGGCATGGTGCCAAATGTCCGCCTTTGCCAGTGCCCTCCTCATGGTTCTGGGAGGATGTCATATGATGGGCTCCCACTCTAGACGTGCATGTGCGCCTCCGGGGGTGTGCGACGCGGCGACTGGTGGTGTGCTGTGTCCCTGGGACACAGTGAATCACCCATCGCAATAAAGATCTGACGACACATGTGATCAGCTGTGTCCAATTACAACTGTTCACATGTAAATAGGAAATGCTGGTTATCGGCTCTCCTTTCCTCCTGCTGACAGTGCATGAGGAGAGGAGAGCCAGTGAGCAGTTTTCTCAGAGGGGACATCTACACTGATAATCACGGCACTGATTATCAGTGCCCTGATTATCAGTGCAGCCCCATCAGTGCTGCCTTTCAGTACCCATAATTTCTACCTGTCAGTGCCCATCAATGCCACATACCAGTGCCCATCAATGCCACATACCAGTGCCCACCTGTGCACATCAATGCCACACATCAGTAAACATCAATGCCACATATCAGTGCTGCCTGTCAGTGACGCCTATCAGTGCCTGTCAGTGACGCCTATCAGTGCCAGTCAGTGATGCCTATCAGTACCAATCAGTGCCACCTACCTGTGCCCATCATTGCCGCCTATCAGTGCCAATCAGTGCTGCCTTTCAGTGTACATCAATGATGCCTGTCAGTACCCATCAGTGCCATCTACCAGTGCTGTCTATCAGTGCCGCCTATGAGTGCCCATCAGTGCAGCCTACCAGTGCATCCTATCAGTGACCATCATTTCAGCCTCATTAATGCACATCAGTGAAGGAGAAAAATTACTTATTTACAAAATTTTATAACAGAAACCAAGAAAAAATTATTTTAGTTTGTTTAGCAAAAAATAAAAAACCCAGTGGTGATTAAATACCACCATAAGAAAGTTATATCTGTTTTTTGGGTACAGTGTTGCATGACTGCGTAATTGTCATTCAAAGTGCAACAACATTGAAAGCTGAAAATTGGCCTGGCCAGGATGGGGTTACAAATGCCCAGTAGGCAAGTGGTTAAATAACAAGTTTGGAAGTTATGTAGAAACTATTTCTCTGTATACTCAATTTTTCTTTACAGTAAACTATTCTGACTATCTTTCAGAGAATAAATAAAACATCAGCAACTCAATTTACTAGTATAACTAAATTTAATACAAGAGATGAGCCTATTCAGATGCAACAGACTAAAAATTCCATGGGCAATGAACAGCTTTTGATGTCCTCAGCAAAAATAATATAAAACACGCAGAGGGCAGAAATACAATTTAATATAAGTTCTTTCAGCAAAAAATAGAGTGTGGGACCCCGTGTCTGTTCTGCAACTAACATGGAAAATAATCAGTAAAAAAAAAGAACTGAAGAGACGGAATACAAAAAGGTCTTCTACAATCTGTTTGTTCTTCAAAATCATTAAATATTTGAAAGAACAATTCCGATCCTAACAGAGGATACCTGATTTTCTACCTTATTCTCCTTTACTGTTAAGGCACATCAGTAAACCACCAATGAGTTTATATTAAACCTTTTTATGTCTTGTTTTCCCTTGTATTTCCTATGATATGATTTACTGGATATGCTTGTCTTGTTACCTTGGTAAGATAGACAGCAGCGATATAGACTGATTCATGTGAACACTAACAGCAAATGACAGCAGTGATCCTTCAAAGACTATTGCTATCACCGTCTGACAGAAATCCTTACACATCTGTTTTGTTGGAGAAGAAATTAGAGTGTATTTAAACCCAAGAACAAAAATGTAATATATTGTAGTTTACCAGTCCATAAATGTGGTGGCTTCTCCCCTTTATTTTCACCTGATTATCCTGATAGTAACACACTTTCTGTCCTAGGGTGACATTGCTCACTTACTGTCTCATTATCTATGGAGGAAAAGCATTGTCAGCCTAGGACAGGTCGTGTGCTAGGTCTTCAGAATACTTTGCCGCTCCTCTATAACATAGGGAAAAAGGGCTCAGTAATCTACAGAGAGGATTTAGAGAGCTTGATAACACTGTTTGAGATTAGGGATGTGGTTCACATTTGGAGCCACCTTGCATTTGAAGCAGATCTCACAGTTTAGAGATCAGTAGAACTCCAAATGTATGGCTTAAATTAATTCCTGAATCCAAATTGCACTGTATAGACTTTGTCTGCTCAGATGGATCCCTGAGAGCCAATATTCTGAAACAACAGACAAGCCACCCTCTTAAGTATATGTGTATATGTATAATTTTGAGTGTGGGGATATTCCTTTTTTCTTCCTTGATAAGGCCTTTTTAGGTTTGGGGTATACAGCATACACATGTCACTTAATGCCTGTGGTAGGTGAAGAGCAGGTCCTGCAAAGTTACAGAACACCCCGCGGATAGTTGACTGGCTGACAAAACCTTCCACACTTACTGTACATCCTGCTAGGCAGTAGTGATGGGCCGAACAGTCGCGGCCGAACATTGGAACCTAACAAAAGTTCAACGTAGAACGGCGACAATTTACTAAGCAGTGTCTTACCGCATCTGAGTATGTGGTAAGATACTGCACATCTACTAAAATTCCGCATGAGTTATAATATTAAGTCATGTAGTATTTTAGTAGTGAAAACATTCTTTAATGTTTCAGCAGTCAGCTGGGGAACCCGCTGACAGCTGAATACAAAAAGAATTGTCAGCATTGCTCGGCAATTAAAAAATTAAAAATGAAATGGCATGGGTTCCCCCCCTCCCCCCATCCATACCAAGCCCTTCAAGTCTGGTATAGATTTTGAGGGGAACCTCATGTCAATTTTTTTTTTTTTAATGGCATGGAGGTTCCCCCAAAATCCATACCAGATCCTTACCCGCCCCCCCCCCCTCCATGCCCCATGTGAATGAATATGGGTTATATGGTACGGCTACTCATTCACAAAAAAAGGTAGTGTAAAAAATGATAGTAGACACTTTTTGACAAGTCCTTAACCACTTCCCAACCGCCCTATAGCAGAAATACTGCTACAGGGTGGCATGGGTGTGCAAAATCATGTATATATATACATAATTTTGCATTTCTGGATAGGGGGCATGCGCGCTGCCATTCGCGGCTGCAGCTGTCAATCACCGGGCCCCAGCCGGTAATTACCCGCCAGCGCCCGATGATTACCGAGCATCTCCGACGGGGAGGAACACTGTTTTGTTTACTCCCTGTCAGCTCCAGCACACTGCACAGCACAGCCATCCCGATCAGTGTGCTTAAAGTGAAGCACACACCCCCCTGCCCCCTAGTAATACACTCCCTACAAATAGTTAACCCTTTGATCACCTCTCATGTTAACCCCTTCCTGCCCAGTGCCATTAGTACAGTGTCAGTGCTTTTTTTAGCACTGATCACTGTACTGGTGTCACAGGGATGTCAGTGACCCCAAGTTAATTCCCCCCCAGTGTCAGAATGTCCGCTGCAGTCCCACTAAAAGTCACTGATCACCGCCATTACTAGTAGAAAAAAAAATTAAAAATCCCAGTATCTATAACGCCATTTGTAAACGCTAGAACTTTCACATAAATCAATTAATTTACATGTATTGGGATTTTTTTTTAGCAAAGACATGTCGCAGAATACATTTTGGCCTAAATTTAAGACTGGACATGTTTAATAGCAAAAAGTCCAAAATATTGTTTTTTTTCTCAAAATTGTCAGACTTTTTTTTTTATAGCACAAAAAATAAAAAATGCACACGCGATCAAATACCACTGAAAGAAATCTCAATTCGTGGGAAAAAAAGGACGCACATTTCATTTGAGTGCAGCGTTGCATGACCGCGCAATTGTCAGTTAAAATAATGCAGCGACATAACGCAAATAATGGCCTGGTCAGGAAGGGGGGTAAATCCTCAGGAGGGCAAGTGGTTAAAAACAAAAATAAAAAAAATGTCCTCCACAGTAGATTCAACATCAATCATGATGTCCACCGCCACCTCCGTCCCAAAAAAGAAAAGTAAAACCGCTCTGCTCTCAATGTTGGCTCCCGCAATTTGACAGCTGCGCTGGGATGACAGTTCTTAAATACTGGGATGACGTCAGAAGGGGCATGAGCTGTGATTGGTCAAAACATTGCACATGGTTGGGTGCATTGCGGGGTGCGGTGGGTGAAAAGCCCACTGAACGCCCTTACTCTTCTTGTGTTTACCGAACACTTGAACGGTCAATGTTTGAGTCAAACTTATGTTCGACTCAGACATCAAGCCCAACCCTACTAGGCAGAGAGCAGCCAGTTGTCTGCCTGTGTAACTAATGTACCCCCTTCCCCTCCTCCTCCGCTAATCCACCATAGCCCCACAAACAGAGGCATCTGTGTAATTATTTGACCATGCGATAGCCAATTTTCAGCAGAAGGAAGATTTGAGTGACGTGCAAGCCATACTCTCTTCTGACATAGAGGAAGATAGTGGTACGACCATAGTAGAAGATGGTCGCTCACTCATGCTAGAGGCAGGGTAGCAGACAGGGAGCAATACAGACAAAGAATATGCAGTAACTGAAGCACAATGTGAAATAGTCTCCAGTGAGGAAGAGGCGGTGGAGAATGAGGTGGCAGACTGCACATACAGTAGGTACTGTGGAGGAGAGAGGAGAAACATTCAGAGAGAGATGCTGAAGAGCAGCAAGTGAGAAAATTGTTGAGCAGCAGAGACCTTTGCAGAGAACAGCAGACATCCAAATCCTTAAAGGCAAAGATTCTTAAGGCCAGATCTGCCTCCTCTGCAGTGTGGTCCTTTTTCACTGTGTTTGCTGCTCTGCAACCTCTGCCAGAAGAGCATACAGCAAGAAAAACCCAACACCTACTTGGGTACTACCATAATCCACAAGCATAAGACTTGGCAACACAGAGATTGGTGGAAGCAGCATCTGACCAAGAGATCTGACCAAGACAAGGCAGAATCATAAGGTTTCCCTTTCCCAACTCATTAGTGCCAAGGAAGGTGGATACTCAGCCATTATTACTTTTAAAAGAAGTTCATCCCTGCTCTCTACCTTCACCTGGAGCGAAATGTGTGTGTTTTTTAGCTGAACCATGATATCAATGGCAGGGTACACATGACCACAGACACTGGTTGAACTTAATCATGAAAATAGTGAACAATAATCAGGTGGGAATAAGTGGCATACACTGAACCCATGCTGTGTGGTATGATAGACAGCCACATAACTCTGTCCACTGCTTTCATACCTTGAATGCAGACGCAGCAGCAGGCAAAAGAGGACAGAGAAGACAGGTTTTTACCATTCACAAACATCGGGCAGTATGCATGGGGGGGGGTAGGCATTTGGTAGAGAGCATTATCCTCCATAACTCTGACTCTCAGAGGATTTGTGGCAATTGGGTTCCTTTTTGCTTCAATGCCTATGGAAGGAGCTACGCATTTGGGTGATCAAAGGGAGGGACCAATATTGAGTGTCCATCTCATTTGAGCCCCTGGCACAAGACCTAAGCAGCCAAACTCTTGCAGCCATTCCAAAAGGAGCAGAAAATATGCCACTTCCCGATGGGGACAGCCATCCCTATGCTGACCAACCTTCCTCTGTTGATAACATATCTTCAAGAATTGACAATTTGCTTAGATTTTTTCAAGCCCCAGTAGCCAGACCCAGCTACTGGCAACTATCATAGGTATGAATCTGAATCTGCCCATATTGCTTACTGAAATGCTAAAAAGTGAGGAGGATCCCATGTACTATTTTATATCCATGATGGACCACTGGCTTGCTCAATATGCTCTGGGGATATTGACCTGCCCTGCTGCCTGCTGCAAGTGTGACATTCAAAAGGGCTTTCAGTGCAACAAAAGGACTTGTCACAACGAAGCACTTCTGTCTGTCTCAAGCATCATCAGATGGCTGACTTTCATAAAAACGAATCACACGTACACCTGAATCACTGCAAACGCCACACAATACATTTTTTTTTAATTGTAAAGATGCTTAAATTTAATTTCAATAGCTGCTAGCATGACAGACTTCTAGAACCTCATCTCCTTCTTTTCATTTCACTTGCAAGAAGACTACTGCCTTGTGTCTTTGAATGTGAGACCTATTTAAGTAAAATCATATTGTCCTCTTACTGGGAAACTTTTTTTTAGTAGTTTTCTCTCAGCTGCAAAGCTATCATTTTATGGTAGGAAAACTCCTGCCACATGACTGTCATGACTACAAAGTCTATTCAGTCAAAATGCATATCGTTCTCTCAATGCGAAATTTGTTTAGTAGCGTTGTCTTGGCTGCAAAGCTAAAATTTTTATCATAAGAAAATTCCTGCCATGTGTCATTTGTAAGATCTTGGCCTATTCAGGGTCTATAGGAAAAGGGGGCCTTGAATGATGGGGGCATGGCTGAGGCTTATGAACACATGCAAAGTCAAAGTAGCTCTAAAATCATTGGCTACCTAGGCATGAGGTGAGGGGTCAGTGTTAGAGCTCTAATCAATTCTACACTGATTGAAATCAGCAGTTTCTTGAGGGACTGCAACTTCTGAAGACTTGCCCGGCCACCCGCCCTATACATGGTAGTTTGGCACAGCTATATCAGCGCCTAAATGGGCTATGCCCTCGATTGGAATTTGGGTCAGTCTAATGTCTGTCCATCACTCATAGTAGACATGCCTCTTAGACTTGGTCAAATTATTGTTCAAGCATGCTCACAGTCAGGGGCGGACTGACCATTTGGAAACTCGGGCACTGCCCGAGGGCCTGGGGTCAGTAGGGGGCCCCATGAGATGCCCCTGGTACCTTTTTCATAGGCTTTTTTGAGTTTGGGCAAGGACGCAGAGGCCCCATGATCCCCTATTGCCCGGGGGCCCCATGGGTTGTCAGTCCGCCCCTGTGTACCATGCAATCCAGTGCAGGTGTACTCTAGTACCATGCGATACGGTGTAGACAAATGCATTGCGTTTGGGATTTCTCTAACGTAAAATTGACAACTGCAGACTGCAACTGCAGTACATTTTGAACATGGTGTGGGAAACATACACGGACAGCAAGTTTCCCACAACACGTTCTAGTGTGAACCTAACCTTAGTAATTCAAACATTTCAATAGAAATTTAGGTTAAAAAATGTAAATAAAATATTGCAGTGTGTGTATGTCTGTGAGATGTCTGTGAGATTAATAAACATCTAGCTAAACATTTTGATCAGAACCCCTTTATAGATTTCCTAGGGCCAGATAAATAGAAAAGATTTTTTACGTATAATGGTCCAATGGCTATAGCAAGCCTGATATGGCAACAAGAGCTACAGCTGATAAGACATCTATCTGACAGGGAACATTCACATATCGCTTTTTCATAGAAAAGGGGATGGTTAGATGTCTCCTGGGTATCATCAGACTTGTTAGACTTATTTTTCACAAGCAATGCTTGAATAGACCACATTTTTAGTATTGTTGGGCTGTGGGCTTCATCTTAGCTGTCACATGCTATTGAGACAGACATGAATTGGGCCAGACACATGACACTGTTAAGGACACTTATTAATGGAAAAAGCAATTTCTGCACATCAAAACAGCATGGAAATAACCTGGTTTTTTTTTCAGAATAGGCATGTTTATGTTTACCAAATGCTAGTGTAAAAGTGTGTCTAGCACTTCTTGGAACATTAGCAACCTGACTGCAGGTACACTCACAATCCAGGGCTGAATAGTTAGATGGAAAAAGTGGTTTTAAACCTATTTCCTTTATTTCTCATGGTCAGGACAGCAAAAAAAAATATTTTTGGGTGGCAAATATAAAACATTTTATATGAATATTATGCTTCAAAACACTTATATTTCTGATATTGTCTTAAAACCATAATAATTTTACTTTTATATGAAACCAAAGTCCCATTGCAAAAAACTTCTATGAACTGATAACAGTACATTGCACTGTGCAGTCTACATCCCAGCTCATTTTTGGCATTCCCAGAGTGAGCCAGGTGCCAGGAACAATGTAACTTATATGCAAGTGTATTGGAGTTACATCACCAATGGCTGACCTTTGGCAAGAGAGGACCATCATGGGACCTGAAAGAAGCAATGGGGGAGATGACAGTATTTAACATAGAGCAGCAACTGAAGCCTGGACCTGTCACTGTTGGCGGAGGGCACACTGAGAGGTAAGTGTGCAAGTATGTTGTGCATACTTGCCTGGTCCCTTCTACATCACTACTGTGTCCTGTAGTGATATAGGGACTGGCAGGAGGAAACAACAAACACACTTTCAATTGCTTTGGTTGCAGAAGATTCTTATGCATCTGTAGGCCTTCAGCAGCACAGAGATCCAAGTCAGCAACTCCCTCTTTCCTATAAAGGTAAGAATTAATTACCTTTTATTGCTGGCTGTTTTTTTTTTTTTTAAATGTACCTTGCTTTAAGGTAGTTTTATTATGGAATGCTGTCAGTTTACACAGTGCTTTACATATATATTGTACATTCACATCTGCCCCTGCCTTTGAGGGGCTTACATTCTAAGGTCTCTAACCCACATACTAAGGCCAATTTAGACAGGATTCAATTACCCTACCAGCATGTCTTTTGAGTGTGGAAAGAAATCGGAGAGCCCCAGGGAAACCCTTGCAGGGAGAGGGAGAACATGCAAACTCCAGGCAGGAAGTGCTGTGGGTGGGATTTGAACTGATGACCCGAGAGCTACCAGCCAGAAGTGCTAACTGCTTAGCCACTGTAAGCCCTGAAATAAAAGCTTAAAATATGTCCTCATAATATGCTTTTCCTTCTTTTTTAAAGGATAAGTTCACCTTTGGGAACGTTTTACATGTTCCTTCCGTTTTTAGGGTGGAACATGTAGCATGTTCCTGATGCTGCAGCCGCCGCCCGCTGCACCCCCTTCCTCTGACAAAAGTATGGGGAGTGTTCCCCCGTACAAGCTCTCAGATTTGAAAACAGTGTGGCTGTGTGTGGCTCTGCCCACATGGTCGCATCATTCATTCACAGAGTTCTGTGAATGAATGAACTGCCTTAGCAGCTGTCAGCTGGTAGTTTTCAGCGCCGTGGTAGTTCATTGAATCTTCCTATCAGTATATCTACTTGCTCATACTGTGCATCTCGTACAGGCATGCAGATATACTGAGAGATCATGGCACCAGAGATCTGCCGATCGTGGGTGAAATACATTATTTTTGTGCAAAAGGTGAACTTATCCTTAAAGGCCTGATCTATGTAACTATGTTATATGGAATTTGCAGAAATTGTATTTTTGTGGCTCCACAGTTCTCTGAAAGATTTAAATTTTTTCTGTAATTCCTCCTAAAAAATAACAGTGCACTTTCTTGTATGTAATTGTGTGATGCAGTGTGTTGTGCTGTTCCTTGGTGGACATGCCAAGGCCATGAATAGTGTTAGCCTGTCATTGAGTTGTAGAGGCTTGCTTTCTGCAGCTGATCGGAAACACCTGGCCATACCTGCCTACATCTGGGTGATGTACAGCCCTAATCAGCCCCATGCATGAGCCCTTACGCTGCTTTCTTCACAACATACTTCAATTATAATTTTGTAACATCCTCATAGGCAGAGTGAGCATAGGTAAGAAGTTATTCTAGAAAGCTAGCAGTAAATATACAGTACATATTGGTAGCTTCAAGAAACACAGACAAAATTGTTTATGCATTTTATACCACAGTGTTTTATACCATTGTGTTTTTTAGTGACAGTAATGAAACTTTGTATTATGGCGTCCAGTTTTGGCTTCAAATTATTCCATTCTTCCATGTTTCTTTGCTGAACATTTAATCCATTAAGCTACCCTTCATATATCATAAAGATGATATTTTATAACTCCGCTAATCAGTATTAATTCCAATTTCGAAATGTTCTTGTACTTATAGTTATTATATGATTTCAACCTTCCCTGTTCTCAAGCAGTCTTATATTTCACCTTGACAGAGGTGTTTAGTTTGGTGTAATCTCTGGAAGTTATTTACTGGTTGTGCCACTCGAACATATCAAACTGTGCCATAAATAAATAGTTCTTCTATATTACCTAAATACAAGCTTGCAGTGCATAGTTCATTCTGTCCGTCCTTCACTAATTTGTTCTATGACACTTGCTGTGATCAGAAGAATGATTTAATCTGCCAAATTCCCTAATACCTGAAAGTGTGTACGGAGGTGCTACAAGTCTGTAGTTTATCTTAACAAAATAATAGCTTTTCTGACATGAAATGTAGCTTTCTGCTGTCAGTATTTTACAACATTATACATAAGATAATACAATAAATTTTTGCTGCTTGACAAGCTTGGGTTGAGGTAATCTGAGTTAATGTTGTTTCATTTCTCAGTGTGCTGACATCTGCCAACCATGATGTTACCAACTAATTGTGCTTCTTAAAGTCTACCTTTACAAAACACACATTGCAATAGAAAAGCACCTGATTGCAAGCGTGTTAGAAAGAAATCCTACTGCTTTCCTTTTTGCTATTTTGCTAAATATGAATAATCAACATGGTTCACATTGTTAAAACAACTCTTGCTGTTTAGTGAATTGACACCATTGCCTTAGAGCATTTTTTCTTACCCAGGATGCCGTTTGGGTCCCCCCAGATGTTGCAAGCATGAGACCCAGTTTGTCCTGGATTAGCACCATGGGTTGCCATAGTGCAGGCAGTCCTCAAATGCTGCAACAACCAGTGACGCTCTAGGGCCACAATGCAAGATGCCATTTATTGCTATGGTGTATGTGGCCACCCCATCTGTCCGCATGAGTTCTGCTGATATAAGGTAGGTGATATGTAGTCCTGCCCTTGGCATTCAGGAGAGGATGGAAGTTCACTCCCCAGACCTGCTCCATCTCCTGCCCTCTCCCACGCTGCTGGAGCCAAAAGGTAAGACACTGATGTGAAGAAGGGACTGTGTGATTGGGTTGGGGGGTCTGTAATGGGGGGGCTGTGTATTTGGGGGGACTCTGTTGTAATGAGAAAACTCTAGAATGGGGGGCTCGGCATTAGGGGGACTTTGATGTGATGGAAGGTCTCTGCTGAGGTAGGTAGACTCTGATATGGTGGGGAGGCTCTGACATGAAGGGGAGCTTCTGACATTAACTTCATCTAGGCGGATGTGTGCATTGTACCAGGCTCAGGTTTCCCATTTACATTTTAAAATGGGGTTCTTTGACGTTTTGCATACTTTTAAAGAGTGCTACCACTGAAAGAGGTACAGGTATTTGATTCTGTACAGGTGACCTTGTGCTGGGGCTTAAGTTGGGACCTTAGTTTAGATGTTGTCACGTACCTGATGGGAGACTAAATTGACGAGGTCGGCCTCACTTGTGTCACTAATCCTGAGCCCGCTGAGGTTGGAACAGAGGGCGTCTAAGGACCAGGGGGACAAGAGCGCCAGGGTTTTGCTTGCGGCTCTTGCAGATGATGACCTTGGTAAGCAGGATATCCACTGATTTGAATACTGTAGAAATAGACCAGGCAGGTACAGTGGATTGTCAGATGCACAGCAGAGCCAGGTTTGCAGCCAGGACACAGGACTGGAGCGGAATCGTAGGATAGCCAGGGTCATAACAGTTAGGCAGCACGGTACAGGATCAGGAGGAAAATGCCAAAGTCAGGAACAGAGCCGAAGTCAGGAACCGAGGGGGCAGAAGAGAACTCAGAGTCGGGTCAGGAAGAAGCTGGGTGAGCACCAAAGGAATCGCACAGGAAACAAGAAGCACACTGGGGGAGCTGACGACCAGTCAGCACTGAATCAGCACCGAAGCGCTCTTTAAATAGCCCGCCCAGCACCAACAGCCACACCTGGGTCCTAGTGCCTGCCCGGTGCCATCATTGGTGACAGGCGCGCCTGGGTCCTAGTGCCCGCCTGCCTGTATGTCTTGTCTGGATCCTGCGCCTGCGCAGATTCATGCGCTGCGGCAATCTTCTTGTTCCCTGATAGATGTCTGTAGATTGGTGTACATTAGAGACAGGAGCTTTAGAACAAGATATTTAGTATGGGGACTTTAGTGTATGAAGCTTAAAGGACAATTTCACCTTTTATCAGGGGCGGACTGACCATTTGGAAACTCGGGCACTGCCCGAGGGCCCGGGTCAGTAGGGGCCCCATGAGATGCCCCTGGTACCTTTTTCATAGGCTTTTTTGAGTTTGGGCAAGGACACAGGGGCCCCTTGATCCCCTATTGGCCGGGGGCCCATGAGTTGTCAGTCCGCTCCTGCCTGGTATAATACTTACCTTCTTCTCTGATCCAGAGAACCTTCTTCCAACAAAGTCCCAGACAGTTCCATTTAATAATGTGCATGCGCACCATTGCCCTATTTATTCCTATGGGTAAGCTGTACTCATGGTGGGCCCTCTGGTACCTCAGTTACCCACAAGAATGAATGGAGCAGCAGTGTCCATGTGTAATATGAAGGGGCTATCCCAGGACCTTGATTAGGGAGAAAAGTAAGTATTATCCCAGGTGGGCTGTGCTTGGGTAGGGGGGTGGTGGTGTTTATTACAGCTTAACTCAGCCTTACCTTTTGCTGTACAGCACAGCTGTACAGACTTTTCTGTACTGAAATTGCTTACTCTGATTTCATTGAACTTATCATAGATTGCATTAACCACTTGTGCTATGGAAGATTTACTCCCCTTCATGAGCAGGCCATTATTTCCTATGTGATACTATGCTACTTTAACTGACAATTGCTTGGTCATGCAGTGCTGTACCCAAATTAAATTTATATCATTTTTTTCACACAAATAGAGCTTTCTTTTGGTGGTATTTGAGCACCACTGGATTTTTTATTTTTTATTATATAAATGAAAAAGACTGAACATTTTGGAAAAAAATTATATTTTTTCTTTTTGCTATTATCCAATAAAAATAAATGAATAAAATACCTTCATAAATTTAGGCCAAAATGTATCCTGCTACATGTTTTTGGTAAAAAATAAGTGTATGTTAATTGGTTTGAGTGAAAGTTATAGTGTCTACAAATGACAGTTTATATACTGGAATTGTTATTTATTTATTTAGCGCTACCCTCAAGAGGGCCGCTGTATTGTGAGTATCCCTAAGCTTCCTCCCACATAGCCAAGCAACAGGTATTTTCCCAGACAGACTTGCATCCAAAGACAGCGACCAGTCCATGATCTAGGGTTTTGTTTTATTAGAGGAATTCAACTTGGATAGGGAAATATCCTGGGCTTTACCACCAAGTCTCTCCCACAATATCATTCCTGAGAGGGAAAGAGAATGATGGTTGGCATGATTTAGCCCAGCAGCTTCAATAAAGAAATAAACAAAAAGGCTTTCCCAAGCTTTTCACGAGTATTGCTCAGGATTGAGTAATCTGGTGGCTTCTCCGTTGGGGCCCCTTCTGGCCACCGATCAGCTCTTGCTGGGCTGACTGTCCTTAATAATGATCACTCGGACCTTGTAGATGACCCTCCCTTGGCTCTACTCCAGCCGGATATCCTGGAACCGGACCAACACATCAGGGTTAGGGGACCCACTGTGGGACTTATGCAGATAGTCACAAATCAGCTCCTCTTCCCAACTGGAGCAGGAGGTCTCGATAGTGTCTATAACATCTGTGGGGACATACGGGAAGTCCAATCCCCCTCCAATGTGGTTCTCCTTTGTACATCTCTCTGGAACCTGGAGAATCCAATTAATACATAAGCCTGTGAGACCAGGTAATCCACAGCTTCCCAGGCCTCTTTCCTGCTCTTGGTGTCCCATGGCCCCTCCTAGGTTTGATGTTGAACATGACTTGGATCCAGTCTGTCTGGTTGCTGTCTTTTTGCGGGGGTCAATGGTGACTCCGATCCGGCCACCCATCCTGCCTGGTCAGGGGTAATCATCCTCTCCTATTATCCTGCTTCCCCTCCAGATAGTCCTTCATGCAAATCAGTAATGTCTTGATCATCTCCCCAGTGCCATTCCTCATTTAAATCACTCTATCTCTAGGGGCCCAAACTCAGTTTCCAGTCTGGGAGACCCCCAATCAATCGTGCCCTGATAGTTACTCCGCACCGGCTAACCTGAGGATATGCAGACACCTGAGTTTAGCTCCTTCCAAGTGGGGGTGATAGGGTGAACTTCAGCAGCTGGCCTCACCTGGGAAGCAACTTGCGGTGAACCGACAACACTGGGCCTCTGTACGACTCTTCCTTCTCCAGACTCTGGGTCACAGCTGTCATCTGGCCTCTCCCACAAGAGTAGTGGTGGATATCTGACCGACTGTAGGATCACACGCCACACACCTCTTGCCTTTCTCCGGCCAGTCGGGATTCTTCCATCCTCTCCACATGCAGTTCTGAGCTCAGATTCACTGAGTAGATGACTGGTGGCAGGTCTCTGGGTACCAGTCTCACCAGCGGCTCATTGCAATGCCCACAACCCAGCCAGGCTCTGATCACTGCAGTAAGTTTCGGCAGTCAGGACATAGCAGGCATCCTCCTCAGTGTTCAAAACACACATCAGTATCCACCATCTGATGGTCTAGTACCGATCCCAGTACCATAGCAAAGTTAGCCACTGGGTCTCAAGCAGCAGGTAACCCGCCATGTTGCTCCTCTCTCTGACCTTCTCACCGTACTGGGTGTACTTGGCAGACTTTAGCCCCTCACACAGACTTGTTGGCACCAGTGACAATGGATTTTTTCCATGCTTGTGTTAAACCTTGCTCAGCTGACCAAGTGTGTACTTACTGGGTTGCAGGCTCAAGAAGTACCATTTCCTGGCAGGAACACAAGAACAGTCCACTGATTTTTGCAGAACTTGTTTCAGCACGATACTTGGTCCCTATCAATTTTGAGCAGCTGAGGGGTATTTGTAGTCCACATAAAATTGATGGCCTGTTTTGGTTACTAGATGCAACAGCATGCAGGATAATAGCACAGTTCCTCATCCCTGCCACCTGTTGAGCAGCGAGATATACATGCGGTAGCCTGCCATGACTGCTATGGGTAACGACATGCAGGATGGTAATGCCAACTTTACCATCATAGGCAGATAAGTAATTAGCAGTCTTTAACTTTAGCTACCTGTTGGTCAGTGGGAAGATACTTGTACAGGCCCGACCTGCTTGCTATGGGTGACAGCATAATAACAGCATTTGCATAGCAGTCACAGTCCCAGCAGTAGTTACATAGCTGCATAGATAGTATGGCTGAAAAAAGACAAAAGTCCATCTAGTTCAACCAAAAAAACCATAAAAAAAAGTTATAATCCTATACCCACAGTTGATCCAGAGAAAGGCAAAAAAAGCCCCAGCAAAGCATGATTCCATTTGCTCCTGCAGGGGAAAAAAATTCCTTCCTGATCCCCCGAGAGGTAATCGGATATTCCCTGGATCATCTTTACCTATAGACCTAGTTTCAGTACAGCTCGTTTCCACTTTCCTGCTTGGTTCCTGTGATTTCTTGACAGCACATATTACTTTTCCAGCTCGATGGTGGTTAGGAGCAATGGCATGCAGGTTGCTATAGGGATATTCTGGGAGAGCACCCCAAATGTAGCGCTACCCTCGTGAGGGCCGCTGTATTGTGAGTATCCCTAAGGTTCCCTCTGCACAGCCAAGCAACATGTATTTTCCCAAACAGACCAGCATCCAAAGAAAGTGACCAGTCCATGAGCTTGGAAAACTAGTGCAATATCCTCATATATATAATATATATCCCTGGTGATATAGTGATAACTAATATCTCTTAAACTGTGCAAAAAAGTGATACTGAAATGCAATTGATTATATCAATTTAAAATAAAATATTAATTAAAATAGTGATGCCACACTGTGCAAAAATTATAACAAAGTGTTCAAATATTGCCACTCCATGCTGAAATAGTGCTCTTCGTGAAAATCTTGACGTGACTCCCCTCAATAGCAGAAATGCCCCCTCACCTTCCACATTCGACCCTTGCGGGTCACAGAGCTTTTTATATATATATATATCTCTGCCAGATGTTAATCTCCTCCACTGCCTCCACCGACCATGATCCTCCTCCAGGCAGTAAGTACCACTCCAATTACTCCCCTCACACAACGAACTCTGCCAGAAAATATTCTCCTCCACTGCCACCACCGACCAAGATCCTCCTCCAGGCAGTAAGTAATACTCCAATACCCCTCACACAATGGACTCAGGCATAAAGCGATTCATATGGAAAAACAAAAGCAGACCTCCATAGTGCAACACTGTTTAATGGACTAAAACGATACAGTGAAACATTACACTCACATGTCCTCAAAAACTGAGAAGCAGTTTCCCATATGCTATGGGTGTATACAGGAGTCCAAAGATGACGTCGACGCTTTGCGCCACGATCACGTGGCTTCTTCAGGATGAAGAAGCCACGTGATCGTGGCGCAACGCGTCGACGTAGGGGTGACGTACTTCCGGTTCCGGGTGCGGACGCCATCTTTGGACTCCTGTATACACCCATAGCATATGGGAAACTGCTTCTCGGTTTTTGAGGACATGTGAGTGTAATGTTTCACTGTATCGTTTTAGTCCATTAAACAGTGTTGCACTATGGAGGTCTGCTTTTGTTTTTCCATATGAATCGCTTTATGCCTGAGTCCATTGTGTGAGGGGTATTGGAGTATTACTTACTGCCTGGAGGAGGATCTTGGTCGGTGGTGGCAGTGGAGGAGAATATTTTCTGGCAGAGTTCGTTGTGTGAGGGGAGTAATTGGAGTGGTACTTACTGCCTGGAGGAGGATCATGGTCGGTGGAGGCAGTGGAGGAGATTAACATCTGGCAGAGATATATATATATATAAAAAGCTCTGTGACCCGCAAGGGTCGAATGTGGAAGGTGAGGGGGCATTTCTGCTATTGAGGGGAGTCACGTCAAGATTTTCACGAAGAGCACTATTTCAGCATGGAGTGGCAATATTTGAACACTTTGTTATAATTTTTGCACAGTGTGGCATCACTATTTTATTAATATTTTATTTTAAATTGATATAATCAATTGCATTTCAGTATCACTTTTTTGCACAGTTTAAGAGATATTAGTTATCACTATATCACCAGGGATATATATTATATATATGAGGATATTGCACTAGTTTTCCATTCATTATTATTTATTAGTATTATTTGTATATCTGCATAGCTTAAGAGGTATCATTTGTGTATTATTATATCACTAGGGATTTAATATTTATATATGGGGATATTGCACTAGTTTTTGAGTATTTAAGTTGAGCGCTTCACCACTTATATTATTTTGTTTCACTTATCTTGCGGTATATAGAATAGGTGATAGCAGCTAACTCACTAGGTTCTGTGGAGCGCAGGGGGATTTCTGTATTTTTAGTCCATGAGCTTGGTTTTGTTGTTTTATTAGGGGAATTCAACTTGGATAGGAAAATAGGGCTTATGGGATGCCCAATTTGGCTTGAAACCATGGAAGGGGGACACTTCCTTCCTATGTACAAAAGCAGATCCTGGACTGTTCTTTTCCTGAAAGCTGTCAATTTGTTGCAGATCAGTAGCAGTCTTTTATAGGTATCTCCCTGCTTTGCAGGGAAACAAAGCCGGCACATCCCTGCTGTCAGGACAGAGCTCTGTGTTGTTTACAATCACAGAGCACTGTCCTGTCTTCCTCTTCACAGATCAGCAGGTCCCAGCTGTCAATCATTGGCCAGGACCCACTGATTGGTTTGTGCTGTGGAGAATCCCACCGCAGTCGGGTCGGCATGCACGCACGCCCCCTATCCGGAAGAGCTGGATCACGTACTAGGTATATATATTGGAGATTAGATTTTAACAGTATTCTTGTCTGCAAAGGCACACAGGCAGGAGGAGGAGTCCTCTATTCAGAGCAGGGGGAAGGGAACGCTAAAGCTGTAGGCCGCAGAATCAGGCTAGGAAGTCTGTGTTTCAAGTGGTAGACTGTGATGCAAAGTGTCCTGAACTGAAATAACTGAGAAAAACAACAGGATCTCTGGTAACTGAAGACAGTTTGGATTATGGAACTCTCTCACATGGTCTGTAGTCTTGGCAGAGTGAAGAACGGTCTGTTGGTTGGGGGGGCCCCTTGTCCTCTTGGTTCCTTTGAAAACGAAGACGATACTGGTCACAGTTCCACGATCCGCCTACCTGCAGGGTTGACTGTCCTGCTCGACAGCAATACCGGCTATTTGTAATCTTTCTTTCCAGCACTTCGGTTTGACTTGGTCTGGCCTGAACCCTCTGAGTCCCGCACTAGCGTCCTGCCCATGTCCTCACCCTCACATAGTCTCTTTCCCTCCTCCTGGAAATTCCCAGGCTCCATATTATATATGCTCCCAACCCTTTTGCCATCTCTTCTGGGAAATGTAGTCTGCTTTCAGACTATCAGGGCACTCCTTGCATGAGATGATTAGAGAGGGGAACTTCTGCATAATGTGATCTTTGCCAAGCCTTGAAAGGGCACCCAGTCGGGGTACTGAAGTGAGTGAAGGACTTGATGGACTTTACACATTTTTGAGGTATGAGTTGGGTATCCTGGATAGGAAAGAGAAATAGAGTGAGGTAAAATTTACTGTGAGAAACTGTGCTATGTTAATTCTGTATTTGCAGGAAGCCTAAGTAAATGTTCTCAAAGTTACAGGATGTCTGGTCGAAAGTTTTTACAAAAGGGCTGCATGTAATGGCATATCAAAAGAACAGGGCATACATTAGGGGATGAGTACTACAAAGGTTTACCAGTGGATAATGCTGCAAGTAAAAGTAAAAACTTAAGTGCCATTGGCATGAGTAACTAGTAGAGTGTTTGGTGGTTAAGCTTCCAGCCAGTGTGTAAATGGTGTGACTAAGCAAGGATGATGGTGCACTCTGGACAAGGGGGTTTCTGAGTGCAGCTCCTTCCTTTTGCCCTATACCCGGTACTGGACCCGCATCACACAGCCCCCATGTATCTAGCTGTATGTCACAGTTAAGAATGTGCGAGAGGACTCCTCTGGCAGCAAGGTCTGCCGCTGTGAATGATATGACACGCCATGTGCTTGATTCTAAGTTGGAGTGCCACCTTAATGCAAATTTCTCATGACCGCTGCCTCCGCCTGCTTGGTTGGGCATTAGCGAGTAAACTTTCCGTAGTTCACCTTTAGGGCTCCTTAAGCCCCGTTCACAATCCCCCATCCTCTGGAACTCTCTTCTATATGGCTATCTTCTATTCTGTCCACTTTTAGGCGATCCCTGAAGCCTATCCTGACTTCAGCTACCAAACATCAAAATCTTTTATTTCTCCCTTCCTCACAGTTAATACATTTTGTTCCACTTTCCCTACCCTATTAGATTGTAAACTCTCAGGAGCAGGGCCCTCCTATCCCTCTTGTAATGCTTTGCATTATAACTGTACTGTCTCCCTTTAAAATGCAAGGTGCTACAAAACTCTTGGTGCTATATACTGTAAACCTTGAATAATAATAATAATTGGATATATGTGTACAAAGCTAGCTATTACTTATACATAAGGGAACTTTTTTTTTTTCAGGTGGCTTTAATAAAATTCTAAGAGCCGTCCTTCCAGTCCTCTCAAAAAGTGAAAGCAATTACATTTAAGACAGTGAGCTTTCCTTTGCTAAAATGCATGTGACAGTATTTTCTGTGCAAACCTTTACTACTCCAGATGACTCAGAAGATATAGTCAAATCTGTTTTACCATGACAAGCCACAGTAATCACTGTAACATTTCCATTAGGGTAGAGAGAATGAAGTAAAAAATAAATAAATAAATAAATAAATAAATAAATAAAAAATATATTTTTTTGTGAGCTGTTGCTAGTGGAAGGAGAGGTATTTTTAATGAACTTGCCATAACAAAACAAAACTAATAAAATAACGTTTTTATATTTACCACACTTCTAAACTGCATTCTTCACTTGCATTTGTGGTGTAAGAAATGTAGCTACAATATCTCTTTCAGGTGTATCATGGGCATTGCGACTGCACTGTTTCTCCTCCACCAGCCATTGATCAACAAGTCCCAGGGAGAGAGAAGTGAGAAGAGGATGCAATTAACTACACCCTGGGTGAGAAAACAGGCAGGAACAGAGGACTGTGTACCTTGCCAAAACTCAAAAAAGCCTATGAAAAAGGTACCAGGGGCATCCCATGGGGCCCCCTACTGACCCCGGGCCCTCGGGCAGTGCCCGAGTTTCCAAATGGTCAGTCCGCCCCTGGATGGAGCGCAGTACCATCAGGAAGAGGGAGGAGACCCTCTCTGCAAAAAAGTAGAGACGCTGACTTTCAGGGCAGTTCAGTATGACGTTCTCCCTGAAGATGCATACACCAGGCTGTGTCTGCTGTGCAAAAATAGAGCAGTTAAAAGCCTAGTGCAATTAGAGAACTGCTGTATGCAACCTGTTGCAGGCAGAGCAGAAGTGGTTGCCAAGAATAGACCCTTCAGTCCAAGAGATCCATTCTTGCTGCCCACCAAATCCCCGTACCTTGACATTTGGTAGCAACCGGCTTAAACTGAACATAAACTGTTAGAGACAGTGAGGCCTATCAATTTTCCGCCATCATCTTGTCTTCAGAAGCTGCCGTCAGAGGACTGACTATGCCCAGGAGGACATTTGTTGGACAATGGAGTGATGAGTAGTCTTTGGCCCCCCATTATTGCATTGAACTTTACCTAAACTTGTTTGGGGACACTACAACCTCTGGCACTGTTCCCTTAAAGGTAACTACCTCACCCTTTCCCTGTCAGCTGTTTTGGAATACTTTGCAAAGATACATTTAACCATGTGGATTACAAATACCTTCACTTGAAGGTTGGGCACCACGCAATTGAGTTTAAAGAGCCCATCACTAGTAGACGTTGTGGCAGATTTACAACTGACTAGTGGTCAGTTAGGATCTATTGCATGTAATTAGTCCCCAATATTTAGTTTCATCCTTCTTATTCCATTTTGGAGACATTAGATTACTGTTCCTTGTTGCTTGCAGCGTGGTTCTCCACTCTCCTAGTGCATTCAGACAAGGTCTTGTTCACTTAATTGTGTTCTTGTATTTTATCACTGTTATTGGATTGATGTGTGCACTTTCAGAGTATGCCTCACACACTCTTTTCCTCAGGGTTTTTTGCTGTCTGTTGAAGCCCAATTAGCACGATTGATGTGCCGCTGTATTGTCAGGTCTGATTACTGGACAAGTCAACTGAAAATGGTAGGAGAACCTTTCATATCGAGCAGCTCCTGCAGGGGTAGTGCTACATAGTCAGCACACATTTTCAGAAGGTGATGCTAGCAGTGAAAATCTCCATATTTTCTTAGAGCAGGTTCCTTGCTTGTCTTCCATACATTATTCTGAAAAGTTATTATTCCAAGGAATGGATTTTCAAGGACTACAAGGGCTAAACTTTGTAAACTGCTATAACAGGATGTAAAAAATATATTACTAAGTACTTTTTTATGTTGAGAATATTACTCCCAAAAATGATATATACATGTTTTTGGATTTAGGGAAGTATACTTCCCAGCAGATATGTCACCCTGCATTGCTGTAATTCAGTAACTAGCCTAATTTTGAGTTTAATACCCAAGCTGCCAACACTGACCGTGTTATGAATATATTAGTTATCTAGCTGTCATGGTAGCCCTGTGGGTTTATTACTTTCCGAGTCACTAATCCCTAATGTGCATGTAGATCAAGAGAGTTGGAGAGCAGCCTTATCTACTTACAAGTTCTTTGTGACCCATGGTCAACATCACAGCCAACTAGCATGTTCAGAAGCTGTGGGCAGAAATGACAGACCCCCACATCAGATTTTATTTAAAATGCTGCTGTCAGAGGATGATTGTTCATAACATCTGCATTTGTCCTCTTGTCATCAACAAGCTGCAAAAGTAAACTGACAATTAAAATTCATACAATGTCTTTCTTGTACAGGTTCAAGAAAACTGTAGGTGTTTGGACCACATTAATACATAACATCAATACTCTCCCGCTAGGTGTCATGCCCTTCCGTACCCATGTAGATACTCATTTTCAAGCCATTCTGTATCTGATAGAGGTCAACAACACTCCGTTAAAACTGCTGTCTGTTCCTAGTGTAGACTGAGGATGACTGGTATACTATAATTTTACTATAATTTTCAGAAATTAATAAAAATGTAAAAAAAACAAGCAGTGATTTAACTTATATTAGACTGCCAGCAAATCTGATTTTAAAATCTCTATTTGATGAAGCTTGGCCATGTTTGTAATAAATCACAAACCTGAGAGATTTGTTGCTCTCTATGTTTCTAATTGGAAGGTCATGGACATTGGTTTTCTCTTGGAGCATAATGCATAGAATACTTGATTAAGTTCAAGTAAAACAGACACAACTGGTACTGCACATCAGCCAGAATCATCACCAAAAACATAATCAGTACTCTACTGACACAACTAGAAATATGTCTGTATCATCCCCTGAAGGGGCTGCTGGCAACACACAGGTTCTGCCCACTTTGAAGCTCAGTAAGCTCTGACATGACTTTGTATTACTAGCAGTACACACAATGAATGACGAAACTGAGGCTTTCCACCTGTTAGCTAGGTGTCTCATCACACAGCGGAAACTTCCACTTTCAACAAGAAACATGTTGTCACTTTCACACCTGCAAATCATGTAGTGTTTCCATTTTTTTGTCTAACCCCTGTATGTTATTTTTTACAAACTGTCTATGAAGATACAGATGGTTGGGCTGCTGCTGATTGGGGTCTTTGGGGTTTTTTTGGGGGGCACTAGCTGACCACCAGGCCATACTGGACAAATGTATGTCTTACATATAACACATGCACACTATAAAACACCTATTAGGATTCTAGGTTTGTTCTTGTTTTATGTTTAGTTTTGCTACTGTGTCTTTAATTTCTAATTTTGGCAGAGCATGGAAGTGACTGCACCACTACTCTGTATTCATGCTTGCTTTAGACTGACCAGTGCTCCCTTGCGTGGGCTACACCACCTTACTGGTTGTTGTTTTTTTTTTATGTTTATGCAAAACCTCAATAAACAGAAAAAATGAGGGGGGACTGACATTGGGAATGAGCAAACAAGATTACACCCACACCGCTCCCTGCTGTATGGACTACTATGGTACCCCCTCAAACTTCCTACTTCCACTGATAGAGGAAAAACTCCTATTGATTCTTGAAGCAGAATTTTTATAGAAAACAGATTTATTCATTCTCACAAACATAAAATCCTACATATAGCATGGTCCCTTTCTCTTCTTGATATCTAACAGGTAAAGCAACACTAAACAATATCCTTGTTCTCCAAAAGTAATTCATAAACATCCACCACCAAATGACCCTGTGATCTATTTTTTAAATCTATTTTTCATTAAATCATTTCTTACTGTGTTTTCCTGCCTCATTGCAACATCCTATGTGAGCTCCCAAACCTTTCATTTCCCCCTCACTTTAGTTTGTTTGTAACAAGCAGTACACATTAGTTGCGTCCATGTGCACTGCTCCATGCACACTACAAATCCCATAGTCCAGTCCAGGGATGGTTGCTACATTTCTATATCCAGTGGGATAATGGAGAGCGAATGTAACCATCCTCTGACAGGAAGTTGGATCACAGCGAAAAAAAAAATGGGATTTGTAGTGTGCATGGAGCAGTGCACATGAATGCAACTAATGTGTGCTGCTTGTTACAAACAAACTAAAGTGAGAGGGGAAATGAAAGGTTTGGGAGCTCACAGAGGATGTTGCAATGAGGCAGAAAAACACAGTAAGAAATGGTGGTATTTAATCACCACTGGGATTTTTATTTTTTGCTAAACAAACAAAAAAGGACCAAACATTTTGAAAAAAACATTTTTTTTAGTTTCTGTTAAAAAGTTTTGTAAATAAGTGATTTTTCTTCTTTACTGATGTGCGTTGATGAATCTGTACTGATGGGCACTGATAGGCTGCACTGATGGGCAGTGATGAGGAAGCACTTATGAGGCAGCACTGATGGGCACTGATAGGCAGCACTGATGCACACTGATAGGTGGCACTAATGGGCATTGATTGGTGGCACTGATGGGTGGCACTGATGGGCACTGACAGGCGGCACTGATGGGCGCTGATAGGCAGCACTGATGGGCACCAACAGGCAACACTGATGGGCACTGACAGTCATCCTTGAGGAGGCATTGATAGCAAGCACAGATGAGCACTGAGAGCCAGCACAGTTGGGCACTGAAAGCCAGCACCGATGGGCACTATTGGCTGCACTGATGGGGCTACGCTGATCTTCAGGACACTGATGATCAGTGTCCTGATGATCAGTGTAGATGTCACCATGAGAAATGTCGCTTACTGGCTCTCCTCTCCCCAAGCACTGTCAGAGTAAGGAGAGGACTTACGATAACTGGCATTTCGTGTTTCCATGTGATCAGCTGTGATTGGACACAGCTGGTCACATGTAAAAGGCAGCTCTGATTGGCCCCCTACTTGGACATGTGATCAGCTGTGTCCTTCAGATACAGTGATCTCAGATTGCGCACGCCCCAGGAGGCGCATGGGGGGTGTGGTTCTGGGAGGACGTCCATGGACGCCCTTCCAAATCTAGCCGACCATGCTGTAGTCGTCTTTTGGCAATAGGACAGTCGGAAAGAAAGCATCCATGTTTTAGTCACCTTTTTATGCTCAAGACTGTAACCCTTCAATACATTTTACCTTTATTTTAACTATTCAATAAAACTCCTGTAAAAGAAAAATCACTGAATCCCTCCTGGCCCTTAAGGCTAGGTTCACATATATGCAGATTGCAGATTGTGCGATTTCACAGTGCTTTTTGCGGTGCATTTTGTGTTTTTTAACACACGTTTTTTATGTATTTTTTATGCGTTTTGTAGGGGTTGTTTGCCAATAGGAAAGTATTGATTTTGATGCCACTTTAATGTGACTTTGGATGTGTGTGATTTTGATGTGACTTTAATGTGACTTTGAAGCTACTTGGGTGCCACAGAGTGTAAAATCGCATCAAAGGTGCACTACATGAATAGAACTGTTATACTTTCCTATTAGCACAGTGGCTAAATGGTTAGCATTTTCCGCCTGGCAGTACTAGGGTCGTTGGTTCAAATCCCAGCCACGGCACCACCTGCCTGGAGTTTGCATGTTCTCCCTGTGCCTGCATGGGTTTCCTCCTGGTACTCCGGTTTCCTCCCACACTCCAAAGACATGCTTGTAGGTTAATTGGATCCTGTCTAAATTGTCCCTAGTATGTGTATGTATGAATGTAAGTTAGGGACCTTAGATTGTACACCCCTTGAGGGTTAGGAACTGATGTGAATGTATAATATATATATGTAAAGAGCTGTGTAAATTGACGGCGCTATATAAGTACCTGAAATAAATTAGCAAAAAAAACCCCCAAAAGTTGCATCAAAGTCGCACCCATCCAAAGTCACATCAAAGTTGCATCAAAGCCAGTACTTTCCTATTGGCAAAAAAAGAGCATCAAAAACACATTAAAAATGCAAAAATTCAATCTGCTGTGGGAAAAAAGTCCCTGGCCCTTTCCAAAAAACGCACCGGCTGAAAATGCACAGATGGGAACTAGATTAATAGGAAATCATGTTAAATCGACTGTAGTGCATTTCTACAAACTGGAAAACGCACACAAATTTGCATAAGTGTAAACCAAGTGTAAAGGATAAGTCCTAGGAGCTAAGGCTCATTTCAGTTTTAAGCTAGGTTCACATCTATTCATGTGGAGTGGATGCATTTTTGTGGCATGTTTCTCAGCGCGTGTTGTGTTTTTTCATGCACATTTTTTTTGTATTTTTAAGCTGATTTCTATTTTTTGGAAAGTGTTGCTAGAAGAAGGTGTCTGCTGTCATGCAAGAAAGCACACCAAAAATAAAAAATGTACATGCGTTTTTCATGCTTTTTTTTATGCAATTCCATTGAATTCTATGGAGGCAAAACGCACCATGCTGAGTGTAAAAAAAGTCCCTGCACCTTTCCAAAAAACACAGTGCAAGAAAATGTTTTTCAATGGATTGTAGTGCATTTCTGAAAATGCAATAAAAAATGCACAGATGTGTTTTTGTTTTTAGGGTCAAATTGCGATGGCATTCCTGTGTGATTTTGTGCAGTGCGATTTTCAGCCCATTCATCTGAATAGGCTGAAATCGCACTGAATCACATGCACTGTATGCACTATTTTTAAAATGCACTGCAACCAGATTACCGCAGTACAATGCGATCTGGTGCAGGCAAACACTCTGCGTTTGCGATCTGTGTTTGGGGTGTCATTAGGAATACATTGACACCTGCAGCAGATCACACATCCAGTGCAATTTGAACTTGGTGCGTGAAATGCACGTTATGTGGTTTACCTGCACCGCATTCTGGTGCGAATTGGCCCTATGACAGAAGGGTCCTTATACAGGACCCCAATAGTGCCCCAATAATTGCTCTTGCCAATATCCTGGCATTATCAGGGCTGGTTCACACCAGAATGTGCAGGAAAGGAGTGTTCTGTGTGCATTTGCTGCACTGTGATCAAAACGGAATACGCAATGCCCATTACATTATTAATGGCACCCCAAATGCAGATTGCAAGTGCAATGGGTTTGCAGGCACCAGATCGCAGGGTACAGCAGTACCATACAATTTGATGTGGCATGTTTTTCAAAAATAATACATGCACAACTTTTTTGTGTGATCCTGTGTGATTTCAGCCCATTGGAATAAATAGGGGAATGCACAGGAATTGCACTATTCCTGTGCGTTTATAGTGTGAACCGGACCCTGGTGTATCATATTTGATCTCAGTGTTGAGGTCTCTGTACTCTTACCCAGGGGCGGACTGACCATTTGGAAACTCGAGCACTGCTTGAGCGCCCAGGGTCAGTAGGGGACCCCATGAGATGCCCTTGGTACCCTTTTCATAGGCTTTTTTGAGTTTGGGCAAGGACACAGGGGCCCCATGATCCCCTATTGCCCAGGGGCCCCATGAGTTGTCAGTCCGTCTCTGCTCTTACCCTAGGTTCACACCTAAATGTTTTCCGCAGCATTTTGCAGAAACGTACTACAGTCCATTTAACATCATTTCCTATGGGACACGTCCACATCTCCACGTTTTCACCCGGTGTGTTTTTTGGAAAGGGTCAGGAACTTTTTTAAATGAAAAAAGTTTCATTTTTGGTTCTATAGACTTCAATGGCAATGCTGCAGAAAACCATGTAGTGCATTTTTGCTGCATTTTTGATGAGTTTTTGACCTGTGTTTGATGTGTTTTTGATGCATTTTGCATTTTAAATTTGCCTAGCAACCAGGAAAAAAAAAAGCAAAACGCAGCAAAAACACTTCAAAAATGCATGTGCAAAAATGCAAAACGCACATCAGAAACAGATCAAACGCAAACTGCATAGGTGTGAACCTAGCCTTACAGTTCTCAGGCAAGGTGCTGTCATTTCCTTTGTGCAGCAGTAGTTAATGTTGGCTATGTTTACAGTACACAAAGTTCTTTCTCCCTCTGTATTTACAGGTAACTCATTCTTTCTGTAGACATTTCTTAAATAACACCATATATAAACAAAAAGGAGAGTCAAATCTTAATGGCCAGTGTGTCTCTAATAATGGTCCACCTAGGAGAAAGTGCTAAAATGTAGCCAGTCTATTGGGGTATTTGTTACAGAATGTTATTTACTGGAAAATAAAGCTATGCTTCAGTGAATTGCCAAATGTTAGGCTCAGTCCTCTGCAGGTGATCAGAGATTACAATGTACTTTGTTATAATATTATATAACTAAGGATTGCCATAGTTTTTGTTAACCACTTGAGCACTGGAGGGTTTAACCTCTTTCATGACCAGGGCAATTTTTTGCTCTTCAGCACTATGCTACTTTAATTGGCAATTGCACGCTCAAGCTACACTGTACCCAAATTATATTTATATCATTTTATTTACACAAATAGAGCTCTTTTGATGGTATTTGATCACCACTGGGTTTTTTTAATCATATAAATGAAAAGGCCGAAAATGTTGAAACAAAAACTATATTTTCTACTTTCTGTTATAAAACATATCCAATAAAATCAAATTTCTTCATACATTTAGGCTAAAATTTATTCTGCTACATGTCTTTGGTAAAAAATGCAAATAAGTGTATATTAATCGCTCTGCACTTTTTCATATTTTGTATGCTTGAGAGGTTTTAAGGTTTCCTTTAGTGTATCAGCTGTTTATAAATTTTATTGTTTTAGCACTCGCTGGACCACTCTTATTTTGAAGTGTATATTAATCACTTGCCTACTGGACACTTTTACCCCCTTCCTGTCCAGGCCAATTTTCAGCTTTCAGCACTGCACACTTTGAATGACAAGTTTCCAGCCATGCAACACTGCACCCAAACAAACATTTATTATTTTTTTGAGACAGAGATTTCTTTTGGTAGTATTTAGTCACCACTGGGGTTTTTATTTTTTGTTAAACAAACTAAAAAAGACTGAAAGTTTTGGGGAAAAAAAGTTTTTTTTTAGTTTCTGTTATAAATAGTTGTAAATAAGTAATTTTTCTCCTTCACTAATGTGCGCTAATGAGGCTGCAGTGATAGGCACTGATAGGCTGCACTGATGAGGAAGCATTGGTAGGTGGCACTGATGGGCATTGACAGGCATCACTGGTGGGCATTGACAGGCATCACTGGTGGGCATTGACAGGCATCACTGATGGGCACTGAAAGGCAGCACTCATAATATATGGCACTGATAGGTGGCACTGATTGGAATTGTTAGGTGGCACTGACAGGCACTGATAGGTGGCACTGATGGGCACTGATAGGCGGCATTGACTGGAACTGATAGGTGTCACTGATTAGTGGCACCGATAAGTGTCACTGACTGGCACTGATAGGCATCACTGACTGGCACTGATAGTTGGCACTGAAAGGCAGCTCTGATGGGCACTATGTGGCATTGATGTGCACTTGTAGGCACTGGTATGTGGCATTGATGGGCACTGACAGGTGTCACTGATGGGGCTACACTGATCATCAGTGTAGATATCCACTCTGAGAAATGCCGATTACCGGCTCTCCTCTCCTCACGAGCTGTCAGCATGAGGAGAGGACTGCTGATAACCGGCATTCCTTGTTTACATAGATCAGCTGTGATTGGGTACAGCTGATCACATGACAGAGCCTGTGTCATCAGCTCTTTACTGTGATCGGTAATCCACTGTGTCCCAGGGACACAGCACACCACCGATCGCCGTGCGCCCTCGGGGTGCATATTCGCAGTTAGAGTGGGAGAACATCATATGACATCCTACCAGAATGAGAGAGCTGCCGCCTGCCCATCATTTCCCTATATGGCGGACAGGAGGTGGTTAATTGGTTTGTGTGAAAGTTATAGCATCTACAAACTATGGTATACAGTATACGGTATATTTGAAAATTGATAGACTCTGATGTACTGACGGCCTATCTCATTCATGAGACCCTAAAACCCCAGGACAGTGCAAATACCCCCCAAATGACCCATTTTTGGAAAGTAGACAGCCTGAGGTATTTAGTAAGAGACATGGTGAGTTGTAATTTTTGTCACAATTTTTGGAGAATTAAGAAATTAAAAAGAAAAATGTGTTTTTTTCCATTTTTTTTTTACATGCTGTCACTAGTACATTACATATACTGCATTACATATAACTGGTGCGGCAGTGATCACATATACTGACTGGTAACAGTATGAAAAAGAAAAAAAAATGTTTTTTTTTTAATTTTGAAACTTTTTTTATGTAAAAAAAAATTTTTACACCCTGTTATCAGAGTAGCTCAGTGTCACCATAGTAACACCTCGGGGAGGGGGGTTACAGTATTATAATACTTATAAAGGGAAGATCACTGTAAAAGCAATAGCTTTAGCTGTCAGGAATGGGTTAACCATTCATTAACGGCTTGCTTTTGATTGTGATCTGTGATTGGCTAAGCTAATCACATGGTACAGGTAGCCACATACCATGTGATTGCTTTGGGCCAATTACAGATCACAATAGTAAGCAAGCTGTTTTTGAATGGAACCCCATTTGTGACAGGTAGTTTACATTGTTATCATGTGATTGCTATGATCAATCATAGCAATCACATGATACCCAGTTACCAATCACCAATAACAATGATCCAGCACATGCAAAATTATCCAAAGGGACAAGCACAAAAATTTTTCTTCATACAATAACACAATGAGCGATTTTCATTTATTGAGTACAGTATTCGTCCGTAAAAAATCGAGTGACTAAGACTGTGCATTTCCGAAAATGAAAGAATACAGTACAACACAATACATTACATCACTTCCAAAATTGTATTCTGTCTTATAAGAATTTTCATATTTTGAGTAACCTATTCATTTTCAATATGAGACTAGCATGCAAAAAAAACCCAAAGCGGACAATCATTTGTTCGATATTCTCATAGTATGTTTCAGGCCTTAGTCCACTTTTCCAAAAACGGGGTGGAGCTTATCCTTTAAACTTAACCACTTGCCCTCCAGAGCATTTACCCCCCTTCCTGACCAGGCCATTGTTTACATTACGGCACTGCGTTACTTTAACTGACAATTGTGCTGTCATGCAACATTGCACCCAAATGAAATTTACGGCCTTTTTTTTTTACCACAAATAGAGCTTTTTTTGCGCTATAAAAAAAAAATTACTGACAATTTTGAGAAAATTTTTTTTTGACTTTTTGCTATTAAACATGTTCAGTAAAAAATGTTAAAAATCAAATTTTGGCATACATTTATGCCAAAATGTATTCTGTTACATGTCTTTGCTAAAAAAGAAAATCACGATATGTGTAAATTAATTGGTTTATGTAAAAGTTATAGCATTTACAAATGGCAATATATATACTGGGGTTTTTTGTTTTTTTTTTACTAGTAATGGTGGCGATCAGCGATTGCGGTGGGCATTCTGACACTGGGGGGAACTGACTTGTCACTGACATCCCCAGTGACACCAATACAGTGATCAGTGCACTGACACTGAACTAATGGCACTGGGCAGCAAGGGGTTAACATGTGGGGCGATCAAAGGGTTAACTGTGTGCTGTTTTACAAACTGCTGTGTGTGTGTGTGTGTGTGCTTCACTGTAAGCACACTGCTTTGCATGGCTCTGCTATGCAAAGCCATGCATAGCAGTGTGCAAGAGCTGACATGGGAGAGAACTGTATTGTTTACTTACAGTTCTCTCCCTCCATTGGTAAGGCTCCTCGATCTCACTGTGATTGACAGCTGAGGCCTCAAATAGCGCACCCCCTACCCGGAAATGCAAAAGCACATATATATAAATATATATATGTGATTTTTGTGCATCCCTGCCGCCCTGTAGCAGTATGTTCACGTCCATGGCTGTCAATCACTGGGTCCCGGGCCAGTGATTGCCCGCCGGCGCCTGGTGATTACCGAGAGTATTCGACGGAGAGGATGACTGCTTTGTTTACTAACAGTCCTCCTCCCTGTTAGCTTGGGCACACTACTCTAGATGGCTATGCACAGCACAGCCATCCAGAGCAGTGTACTTTCAGTGAAGTCCACACACAAGCTCCCTATGTAAAACACTCCCTGCATACAGTTAACCTTTTGATCGCCCCCCATGTTAACCCCTTCCTGCCCAGTGCCATTAGTACAGTGTCAGTGCTTTTTATTTTAGCATTGATCACTGTATTGGTGTCACTGGGGATGTGAGTGACACCAAGTCAGTTCCATCCAGTGTTCGAATGCCTGCTGCATCCCGCAGTCCCGCTATAAGTCGCTGATCACCGCCATTACTAGTAAAAAAAACAAAAAAAATTCCAGTATCTATACCGCCATTTGTAAACGCTATAACTTTCACATAAACCAATTATTCACACGCATTGGGATTTTTTTAGCAAATTTTGGCATTTTGGCATACATTCATGATGAAATTTGATTTTTTAACAATTTTTTTACTGGACATGTCAAAAATATAGTTTTTTCCTCAAAATTTCAGACTTTTTTTGTTACAGCGCAAAAAAAATAAAAACCGCACAGGCGATCAAATACCACCAAAAGAAAGCTCAATTCGTGGGGAAAAAAAGAACATAAATTTCATTTAGTGCAGTGTTTTATGAAAGCGCAATTGTCAGTTAAAGTAAAGCAGTGCCGTAATGCAAAAAATGGCCAAGAAGGGGGGTAAATCCTCAGGAGGGCAAGTGGTTAAGAAAAAAAATGCTATTCAATATGTTCTTAACTTTGTAAAAGCACCTTGTCTTGCTCTCAGCCCCCTACCTTCATTCTCCATAGTCCCAATGTAAAAGTAAGAGCATAGTCGCCTTCTCTGAGATGGACTAGGAACTCTGGATTATGAGATTTTAGTGTGCATAGAGCAGTGCACATGGCCACAACTAACATGCACTGCTCATTCCAAACAAAACAAAATGAGTGTGAAAAGAAGAGGCTCAGGTGCTCACAGAGGGTGAGGCAAAAAAACACAGTAAGAAACAATTTCATGAAAAATAGATTACAGCACCATTAAGTAATAGATGTATATATTGACTTCCATATCTGTTATTTGTTTTCTCTTTCTGAAAATTTAGAAACAAATCTAGTTTGTTTTTGCACCAACACTTTTTGTTTTCTATTTTTTTTACTCTTTTGGAAGATGACTTCTGAAAAGAGATGAGAGCTTTGTGTTTTATGAGGAAGAGTTAATATTCGATGTTTCTCAGTCTGTCTGTTGTGTGTCTGATGCTGCTGTGTTTAGTGTTTCAACATGCTGCTAGTACAACCCAAAACAATACAAACCTGAACAGCGAGTTTTTGTCTTTTAGGACATTCAGAATGACAATATGAGAGCAGAGCTGTGATATATCCCGCAAGGTAAGTCATCTAGACCATTGTATACTGGCATATACTTAGCTTTTCCTTCTTAATCTATACTACCAGCTTGGTCTGGGCATGTATTGCATGATAGACGTTGTAGAGCCTACTGTCCTCATCACATCATAATTAGCTTTTTTTTAATGCAACTGCAGTTGAAATGTCTACAGATGTATTTTTGTAGTTATAATAGAATAGTTATTAAGAAAGTTTGGGCTTGGATTAGAGCAATCTTTCCCCACCAGAGTTCCATAAAGCTCTAGGGTTCCTCTTGTAGATGCTCGTGTCCCTTGAACCTACCTACATTGACCACCATTGAAAGGATGACAATTTTCCACCTGCCACCAATGTAAGGGGTCACCTTTATGCTGACCACCAACATAAGGGGACACCACAATATTTACAGTCTGTGCTTCTTTTTTGCTATTGTCATTCATTTCATATAATTATATCATTCATATAATTTCATTTTAAGTTTATTACTGATAATAATTTGATTGTATAAAGAAGGAGGATGTGAAAAAAATGATTTGCCCTGGGTGTCATATATGCTGGTTATGCCACTTTTCTCTTTAAAGTGGAGCTCCAGTCTGTTAAAAAAAAAAGTCAGCAGCTACAAAAACTGTAGCTACTGACTTTTAAACAGACACTCACCTATCCCTCAATCCAGTGGTGTGCTCACCATAGCCAGGTTCACCTTGTGTCACTGCTACACCACCAGCCGTCCCACTAAAGTGAATGGGACTGTTGGTGAGTCAACAGCGGGTCAGAGGAGGAGCCGCCGCTGGACAGAGATAACAGTTGCTCTTTAAAAATTATGATTTAAATCGAGCTTTTTCACTAGTGATTTAAATCAAATCCACCCTGCTTTGGAGGGAATTCTTGTCACTTCCAGTTTTGGCTATAGAACTGGAAGTGAAGGTAAATCTCTCCAAAAGGGACACAGATAGTAAAAAAAAAAAAGACAGGCATTATAACCCTCCTTTGCTATACTCAAAATGAAAAAAAAAATTTCCTTTAGTTCTACTTTAAAAGGGACATGTCATGAAATCAGCATCTGTGCTGTCAATCATGATTTGGAAATTGTGGTTCCTTGTTAGACATGCTGATGCTCGGATTCCACAAGTATGCAAGTCAGGATTTCTGACTTAACCCATAACATACAGTGCCTTGAAAAAGTATTCATACCCCTTGAAATTTTACAAACAAAAAAGTAAATTAGTTTTATGCGATAGACCAACACAAAGTGGCACATAATTGTGAAGTGGAAGGAAAATGATAAATGGTTTTCACAATGTTTTACAAATAAATATGTGAAACGTGTGGTGTGCATTTTTATTTAGCCCCCCCTGAGGTAATACTTTGTAGAACCACCTTTCGCTGCAATTACAGCTGCAAGTCTTTTTGGGGATGTCTCCACAAGCTTTGCACATCTAGAGAGGGACATTTTTGCCCATTCTTCTTTTCAAAGTAGCTCAAGCTCTGTCAGATTGGATGGAGAGCGTCTGTGAACAGCAATTTTCAAGTCTTGCCACAGATTCTCAATTGGATTTAGGTCTGGCCTTTGACTGGACCATTCTAACACATGAATATGCTTTGATCTAAACATTTCATTGTAGCTCTGGCTTTAACCTCCGCCCCAGTCTCAAGAATTTTGCAGATTCTAACAGGTTTTTTTTCTAAGATTGTCCTGTATTTGGCTCCATCCATCTTCCCATCAACTCTGACCAGCTTTGCTGTCCCTGCTGAAGTAAAGCATCTCCACAACATGATGCTGCCACCACCATGTTTCACGGTGGGGATGGTGTGTTCAGGTGGTTGTGCAATGTTAGTTTTCCATTTTGCTTTTAGGTCAAAAAGTTAAATTTTGGTCTCCTCTGACCAGAGCACCTCCCTTCAAATGGTTTCTGTGTCCCCCACATAGCTTCTTGCAAATTGCAAATGGGACTTCTTAATGCCTTCTTTCAACAATACTTTATTCTTGCCACTCTTCCATAAAGGTCAGATTTGTGGAGTGCACGAATAATAGTTGTCCTGTGGACAGATTCTCCCACCTGAGCTGTGGATCTCTGCAGCTCCTTCAGAGTTACCATGGGCCTCTTGGCCTTGGATTAATGCTCTCCTTGTCTGGCCTGTCAGTTTAGGTAGGTTTGCAGTTGTGCCATACTTTCCATTTTTGGATGATGGATTGAACAGTGCTCCGTGAGATGTTCAAAGTTTGGGATATTTTTTTGTAACCTAACCCTGCTTTAAACTTCTCCACAACTGTATCCCTGAGCTATCTGGTGTGTTTCTTGGACTGATGCTGTTTGTTCACTTATGTTCTCTAACAAACCTCTAAGGGCTTCACAGAACAGCTGTATTTATACTGAGATTAAATTACACATAGGTCTTTATTTACTAATTAGGTGACTTCTGAAGGCAATTGGTTCCACTAGATTTTAGTTATGGGTACCAAAGTAAAGGGGGCTGAATACAAAAGCACGCCACACTTTTCATATATTTATTTGTAAAACATTTTGAAAACCATTTATCATTTTACTTCCACTTCACAATTATGTGCCACTTTGTGTTGGTCTATCACATAAAATCCTAATAAAATACATATACGTTTTTGGTTGTAACATGACAAATTGTGGAAATTTTCAAGGTGTAGGAATATTTTTTCAAGGCACTGTACATGCTATACTTAATAACTCATTAAATAACTGAGCCAGAGGACCCGCTGGCAGACAGGCAAAGGACAACTCCAGCAATGACAGCACAAATATGTTATTGTATGTCCCTTCTGCAATAAAGAGCCTGCTTGCTTGCAGTTTTTGAAAGCAGTACCTTACTTCTACTTTAAGATATTCACATTTATGTTTAATTACCTTAATCTAGAGATAATGGGATCATTTACTAAAGAAGAGGCACTTCACATTATTGTATTTTCACTTTAGAACCTACATAATAATAGGGTGACAATGCGCTCACTTTAAATATCCAACCACATGCAAGAGAACATAGGAAAAAAGAACAGATTTTTGTTTGATGTGAACACAGCTTCATCTTATTTTCTCAGTGAACATTTACTTTGCAAAGTGACAACTCTCTGTTCCCTTAGTAAATCAGGCCATTTGAAAGGTTTATATAACTAAAGTATGAATGTGGGGCCCAGCTGTCTTAAAAGCACTGAAGGCAGATGTCAATGTTATTATCCATGGTGGATTTTTCATTTTTTTTTCTGCTATTTGTCATATTGAGTACTGATATAACCTTGAAGCCGTGCTTTATGGGTTCAAGGTAATGCACTGAAGTACGTTGCATTTAAGAAAGACTGTTTTCTCATTGGTTAATTCCTAGCAATTGAAAAATGTGTATAGATGTAAAATTAATTCAAATCAGGTTATAGAACAGGCAAAAACAAATGACTATTTAAAGCTTACAAATCGGTCTAAACAAGGATTGAAGTATAGGGGCCTATTGGAGACAAAGAACACAGCGCCTCTAAGTGTAAACTGTATAACACATTTAATAAAAAAAGTAAGCTTAACAACTCACATCTTGAACAATAAAAACAGGCTCATAGGGATGTGTTGTGGTATGTCTGTCACCAAATGTAAATGCTGTTCCAGAGAGGAGTGGACCCTAATCGGTCAGCAGGAGGCGCTGCACTGTAAGGCAAGGATGGTGAAGCCTGGCTGGGTCTCCACTATGTCCGGAGCAGTACACGTTGGGCATCTGATGTCATCGGGATGCGACTCATTTCTGAGCATGCGCAGGTCCAACTCGGCCGATGCGCTCTTTTTGCAGGCAAGGTGGAACAGGAAAGTAGGAGGGGAGGGGGGAGCCTTATATGGAATGATCAGAATTGATGGAGAGAGCCGGAGGTGGGGAAGACTGATGACAGGACAGCGGGGGACAGTGAATCAAAAACATGGCATTTGGCAATAAATATTACATACAAAAAGACAAATGGGGGAACATTTAAAAAGGTTAACATCGGATCCTCACAATGCATAAGAAGATAACCTTTACAAATTGACAAGTATGAACAGTAAATAATATACATAAAAAAAACAATATATATATAAAAAAGGGGGGGTGGGTGGGAGGAAATGGGAGACTGAGCCATGACAATGGCCAGATCATAGCTAAAAATTACACAAAACCTACCTCAGGGAATTCCTTTTTACATTATCAGAGCTGTCACTACCCCACCTGGATAAATAATATACCAAAAAGTCAATTTTGCCCCCTCTGTCAAAACTGTACCAAATTAACAGATTACAAAGAACTAAGTGTCACCCTTAAAACAAAATTAGCAGAAAAAGGATATCCTGATAAACTTGTAGACAAAGCCTTCACCTTCTATCTATCTGGCAAACCCAAAAATAATAGGATTTTAGAGGACCCTCACCATGCAGTTAGATTTACCACTAGATTTCATGGGAAACACCAAAAAATGAAAACCATATTCAGAAAACACTGGAACATCCTGCTACAAGACCCTCACCTAGGAGATATTATCCCTTCTAAACCTATTATCACCTACAGAAAAGCCCCTAATCTAAAGAATAAAATAGCTCCCAGTAAACTAAAATCGGTTTAGCCAAATAATGCACCTTCCTTATTTTCCACTCCCATTGTAGGCATGTTTCAGTGTCGGAAAGCCCGCTGAAAAACATGTCAATTTATCCAACATGGCCAAAGGGGCTTCCGCCATGAAGGGAAATATCACAGATTCACAGATTTTTATAACTACTCCTCCACCTTTGTTGTATACTGCCTCAGGTGTCCTTGCGGCCTCCTTGTTGTATACTGCCTCAGGTTGTACCATACGTACCCTTTGCTGCAGGTTTGGTGAACATCGCTGCCTAATCGAAGGGGGTAAGAATGAGCACAGTGTCCGCCAACACTTTCTAGACTTTAATAACAAATCCACTGTGGGACTCCGGGTCTGGGTAGTCGAGATCATGCCCCGTGATCTCCCGGAGGAGGAGTGCTTTCATAGGCTCTGCCACAGGAAGCCATACTGGATACATGCCCTCAACACCCTGTCCCCTACTGGCCTCAATGAGGAGCTGAAGTTTGCCACTATTATATAATGACACTCCTGAATAATAATCATTTTTGGGGTACCCCACACCCTAATACCCCAGGGTGGTCAGGTCACTTTATTGATCATATGAGTTCTGGTAGTCCTGACTATGTTGGTCTTTACAGTCATTCTTTTCTATATAGACTATCTATATAGATTATTATTATTATTATTATTATTATTATTATACAGTATTTATATAGCGCCAACAGCTTGCTCAGCGCTGTACATTATAATGGGAGACAGTACACGAGACAGTACAGTAACAATACAATACAATACACGAGGGGTTCGAGGGCCCTGCTCCTTGGAGCTTAAATCTAGGAGGGAGGGGAGAGTGGTACAGGAGGAAATAGCAGTGGGGGATGGAGTGGTGAGAAGAGCGGAGGAGATCGGCAATTAGGTGAGGGCGGGGTAGGCTTCTCTGAAGAGATGGGTTTTCAGGGTGCGCCTAAAGGTGACGAGGGTAGGTGACAGTCTGATGGATTGGGGTAGTGAGTTCCAGAGGATGGGGGAAGCCCTGGAGAAGTCCTGGAGATGGGCATGGGAGGAGGAGACCAGGGAACTAGAGAGTAGGAGGTCTTGTGAGGAGCGGAGAGTGCGTTTTGGGTGGTAGATAGATATCAGGTCGGTGATGTAGTTTGGGGCAGTGTTATGAACAGCTTTGTACGTCAATGTTAATATTTTTAATTTTATGCGTTGGGCAATCGGAAGCCAGTGGAGGGATTGGCAGAGGGGGGTGGCGAATACGGTGCAGTTGGTAAGGTGGATGAGTCTGGCCACAGAATTCAGGATAGACTGAAGCGGGGATAGCCTGTGTTGGGGTAGGCCAGCGAGGAGGGAGTTACAGTAGTTGAGTCGTGATATGATAAGGGAGTGAATGAGTTGCTTTTTAGTTAGGAACGTGCATATTTTGGAGCTGTTGCAGAGGTGGATTCTGCATGAATTTGTCAGCGATTGGATCTGTGTCTGGAAAGACAGATTGGAGTCTAGAATGACGCCTAGTACTCTGGCTTGCAGGGTGGGGCTGATGGTGGCGTTGTTGGTCATGATGGAGAGGTTCGGGGGGGCGGGCTGGGGAGAAAACTAGGAGTTTGGTTTTGGCGAGGTTTAATTTGAGGAAGTGGAGTGACATCCAGTCTGATATGTCGTTCAGGAAGCTAGTGATTCGGGCGGAGACTGAAGGGGTGAGGCGAGGGGTAGAGAGATAGATTTGAGTGTCATCGGCATAGAGATGGTAGTTGAAGCCGTGGTAGTGTATCAGTTGAACAAGGGAGGAGGTGTAGATGGAGAAGAGAAGGAGCCCGAGGACAGAACTTTGGGGGACCCCAACAGAGAGGGGGAGTGAGGGGGAGGTGGCAGCGTTATAGGTAACACTGAAGGAGCGTTGTGATAGATAGGAAGAGAGCCAGGAGAGAGCAGAGCCTCTGAGGCCAAAAGAGTATAGTTTTTTGAGGAGGAGGGGGTGGTCGACCGCATCGAAAGCCGCGGAGAGGTCGAGGAGTAGTAGCACTGAGTAGTGGCCATTGGCTTTGGTGGTTAGCAGGTCGTTGGTGAGTTTGAGTAGGGCGGTTTTGGTGGAGTGTAGGGAATGGAAGCCAGATTGTAGGAGATCAAGGAGGTTGTTGTCGGTGAGGTGGGAGCTTAGGCGATTATAGGCTAAGCGCTCAAGGAGTTTGGATGAAAATGGCAGCATGGAGATGGGTCTAAGGTTGTTTAGGTCGGTATAGATGGTTTAGGTCATATAGATGGTTAATATCAGTCACTTTGGACTTATCTATTACATACACACATCTGTATCCGCATACAATTACACTGTATATCCAAAATACCTTATTGTCCATATCATTTGCATAACTGTCAATAACCACTGCATATGAAGTGTAATTTCATGGTTCAAATTTATTATGCCGTTTGCTTCATACAATTCTTGGTCCTCCCATATAGTCGTTAAAACGCAGGGTCATCCCCCCTTATACATCATATATTAATATACACTTTTTTATAAACACCTTCCCATAATTTTCTTTTAATTTGATATAAATTATGCAGATCCTCTTTGTCCCTTTATTAGAGACTATATCATACACATACATGTACATGTATACATGCATATATGTACATACACATATGTCCACTCTCCCTCTCCCATTTCCTCCCTCCTCCCCTTTTTTATATATATTGTTTAATTGTTCATAACTGTCAATTTGTATAGGTTATCTTCTTATGCATTGTGAGGATCCTATATTAACCTTTTTAATGTCCCCCCCATTTGTCTTTTTGTATGTAATATTTATAGCCAAATGCCATGTTCCCCGCTGACAGACAGCATTCCGCTGTCCTGTCATCAGTCTTCCCCTTGCTCCCAGCCTCCGGCTCTGTTCATCAATTCCGATTGTTCCATGCAAGGCTCTCCCCCTCCCCTCCTACTTTCCTGTTCCACCTTGCCTGATGAAAGACCGTGCCGGCTGACGTTGGTCTAGCGCATGCTCAGAAACGCGTCGCATCCCGATGACGTCAGACGCCCAACGTGTACAGCTCCGGACATAGTGGAGATCCAGCCAGGCTTCAACATCCTTGCCTTACAGTGCAGGGCCTCCTGCTGACCAAATTAAGGTCCACTCCTCTCTGGAATAGCATTTATATCTGGCGACAGACCTACCACAACACATCCCTATGAGACTGTTTTTATTGTTCAAGATGTGAGTTGTTACGCTTACTTTTTTATTAAATGTGTTATACAGTTTACACTTAGAGGCGCTGCGTCCTTTGTCTCTTCTACTCCAGAGTTTGCTTCACTCCATCGCAGCCTGCCCTAGTGCACACTGGATTGCCCTTGCCCATATCTGAACTCATGCTATCAATTATACTCATGGACTGCTACATTATGCTCCTGTCATTCTCTTTGTAGGGGCCTATTGGTAATTGCTTTCACCAAACATGGAAAAATATTTTAAATGACGCTGTTATGAAGAGCCAATAAAGGCTAAATATAGTATCAGTATTGCTAGAGAAGTATGATGTTTTTAAACATCTTGTTTTCTATTTACAAACCCTTAAACCCACCAATTTAAATGTTTTCCAAAATAGTTAAAGTGGGATTACACCGTCCTATCCTTTACAGCCAAGGAAGCTGCCATCGTAGCCTCTGATTAATCTGCAGTTGGCATGTTGCTGTATATGTGATCTGTTATGATACCAGCCATTTAGTGGCTTGACAGTTTTGTTGAAAGCACAAGCAACTGCGAGAGCAAGCATTCACAACATTGTAACTGTTTTGGGAAATAGTTAAATTGATGGGTTTAGTTCCACTTTAAATTCAAGGTATGCCTTGAATGATATCTGTTACAGTTACTAGTGTGCTTATGTTAGTTCTCAACCATTCTGTGGGGCCATCAAATGGCTGGTGTCTTAACTGACCACATTTGTAGCTTCATGGCAACTGCAGATCAAACTGAGGTCAAGATGGCAGCTTTCTTGACTGAAAGTGTAGGACGGTTTAGTTTCAATTTATGGCTGGTTCACTACAGGATCTCACAGGAACGCATGTTCCTGTGTGGTGCAATTTTGCAGTCTATTCATCTGAATGTGAAAGTTGTGCATGCATTACTTTTACAAATGTGTCTCACCAAAACATTGTGTTTGCGATCTGTGTTTGGGGTACCATTATCAATACATTGCACCCGCATATTTATTTATTTTAGGTACTTATATAGCACCGTCAATTTACACAGCGCTTTACATATACAGTTGTGTTTAAAATAATAGCAGTCAGACATCACTAACCTGATCAATCACTGTTTTTGGTAGAAATGATAATTCTACGTGGCAAATAATTTAATAGCAGGTGTAGTAGAGTAATAGAAATCCAACAGACCCAACAGTCATGACATGCATGCTGCTGATTCTGTGTAATTGAATCACTAAGTGAAAGGGGCATGTTCAAAATAATAGCAGTGTGGAGTTCTATTAGTGAGGTCATTCATTCTTTGAAAAGCAGGTGGAAATTATTGCCCATATTTAGGGAAGGAAGGCAGCAAATGTTGTACATGCTGGTTACAGTGCATTTCTCTCTGAAATTCTGAGGAAAATGGGTTGTTCCAGAAGTTGTGCAGAAGAACAGCGTACCTTGATTAAAACGTTGACTGGAGAGGGGAAAACATATATAGAAGTGCAGAAAATGATAGGCTGCTCAGCTAAAATGATCGCAAATGCTTTAAAATGGCAACCAAAACCTGAAAGACGTGGAAGAAAGCGAAAAACTACTATTCGAATGGATAGAAGAAAATGGCAAGGACTCAGCCAACAATCAGCACCAGGAAGATCAAAGAAGGTCTAAAGTTACCTGTGAGTACTGTTACAATTAGAAGACGCCTATGTGAAGCCAAGCTATCTGCAAAAAGCCCCCGCAAAGTCCCACTGTTGAAAAAAAGACGTGCTGAAGAGGTTACAATTTGCCAAAAAGCACATTGACTGGCCTAAAGAGAAATGGCGCAACATTTTGTGGACTGATGAAAGTAAGATTGTTCTTTTTGGGTCTAGTGGCCGGAGACAGTTTGTCAGACGACCCCCAAACACTGAATTCAAGCCACAGTACACTGTGAAGACAGTGAAGCATGGTTGCGCAAGCATCATGATATGGGGATGTTTCTCATACTACGGTGTTGGGCCTATTTATCACATACCAGAGATCATGGATCAGTTTGAATATATCAGAATACTTGAAGAGGTCATGCTGCCTTATGCTGAAGAGGAAATGCCCTTGAAATGGGTGTTCCAACAAGACAGCGACCCCAAACACACCAGTAAACATGCAACATCTTGGTTCCAGACCAACAAGATTGATGTTATGGAGTGGCCAGCCCAATCCCTGGATCTTAATCCAATAGAAAATTTGTGGGGTGACATCAAAAATGCAGTTTCTGAGGCAAAGCCAAGAAATAGAGAAGAACTGTGGAATGTAGTCCATTCATCCTGGGCTGGAATACCTGTTCACAGGTGCCAGAAGTTGGTTGACTCCATGCAACACAGATGTACAGCAGTTCTCAGAAACAGTGCTTATACAACTAAATATTAATGAAGTGATTCAAAGGAAAGCAAAATCTTCAAACATTTTTCAGTTTATATAGTGAATGTTTGAGATTGTAAAGAAGAATACAAACACTGCTATTTTTTTGAACAGTCTAATATTCACTTTTCTTCAATTTTTTTAGAGGAACAACACAAAATTGATATGTTTTTATTCATGTTTTGATTTGGAATAGAATGTGTAGTGTTCCCAATGCATTTGTGTGTATGGAAATAAAAGCTATTAGAAGGATTTTGAGCTTTATTCACTTTTTTCAACACACTGCTATTATTTTGAACACAACTGTATATTGTAAATTCACATCAGTCCCTAAGCCTCAAAGGGCATACAATCTAAGGTCCCTAACTCACATTCATACATACACATACTAGGGACAATTTTATACAGGATCCAATTAACCTACCACCATGTCTTTGGAGTGCGGGAGGAAACCAGAGTACCCAGAGGAAACCCATGCAGGCACAGGGAGAACATGAAAACTCCAGGCAGGTGGTGCCATGGTTGGGATTTGAACTGATGACCCTAGTACTGCCAGGTGGAAGTGCTAACTATTTAGATACTGTGTTGCCCATACTGATTGCAAGGGCAGAGCATCTGATCGTGATGCGGGAAATGCGCACAGAACGTGTCTTTCCCACACTGTATTCTGTGATGTGATCGGAACTTAAAATAAACCCGCGCTTTGGCTTTGCAGAGTAAAGCAACAGATTCATGTTAATACTGGCCTTGAAAGCTGCTTATACTTATGGGGCAGGTAGTTAGTCTACCCTACCTTTCACCTGCCATACATAGTGCTTGCCAATTGAATACTTATGTACTCAGTGCTATCACATGAGGTTGAGGAGATTGTTATTATCTTTGTGTAAATGACTAATCACAATGTATTTGTCTTTCTGGGAGTTGATTACAATTGATGGAAACCAACAGAAAGTGTAAAAAAATTCTAAAGCTCTCAAAAAATGTTAATAATAATAAATAGATGCATTCATAGATAGCTGTATAAAAAGGTGTTCAGACAAAAGAGTTATTTCCTAAGCGACAATACTACGGGAAGTACAGTATCTGCAGTCAACCTAAAAGAGAGCAGAGAGCTATGTGTGACCACGCATGATTGAGATATAGTGGTTTATTCATTAGAGTAGTGATGCAATTTCTTTTATCCCATGTTATATAAAAAAAATACAATATTTTTCTGTTAACTATGATAAATCTTTTGTCGCTCAAAGTTGAATATTGTGTAAGAAATAATTAACCTTATCAATACCAGACATAGCTGCTCTCTGTAGGTGAACTGGTTAAAGCGGAGTTCCACTCACGCTGTCAAAAAATAAGTCAGCAGCTACAAAAACTGTAGTTGCTGACTTTTAAAAAACAGACACTTACCTGTCCCTCGGTTTGGCGGTGTCCTCCCCGCAGCCCGTTTCACTGGCCATCCTGAATTTGCATCTTCAGTGTGGACTCACAGCCGAGTACCCACTGCGCATGTGCGTGTAGCGCTGCTCTTCATGAATGGTCCTGTAGTCTTCTGGGACCTGTCACGTGTCCCAAAAGACTATAGGGAGGGAGGGAAGACACCTTCTGTTTCAGATCGCCTAGGCGATCGGACCAGAAGTGGGAGCAGGTACCTGTCAAACTCGAGTACCCACTTCCCCCGCCCCCCAAAGGTGCCAATCCTTAATGGGGAGCAGTCTGTCAGGAAAGGGCTCACTGCTGGTGGTGCTGTGGCTCACCTGCTCTATGGGCTGTAGTACCGGGACTTACCAGCAAGTGCCTTTCAGCAGCCAGGATCTCACCTCCTGCAATCAAGTCATCACCTGAGGCTGATTGCAGGAGGTGTACTTAAACAGTAATCAGGCCTGTAGTCAGTGCCTTGGTGTTTGTTTCCTATGAGCCTGTATTATCCTGTTTCCCTGAACCTGCTAATTGCTACCTGTTACCTACTCCTGTTATCCGCTCCGTTTCCTGTCTTCCTCCCTGTGCTCCATGCTTGATCTCCTGCAGCACCACAAGCAGTAACCCCGAGCTACACTCTGGAATACCCTGCAGCGTTGCTCCGGGATCTCTTCTTCACTTACCTTGTAATGCGCTCCCGCAATTTCCCTCCTGCAGTGTCCCCGGCAATGTCCTCCGGCGAATGCCGGCTTCGGTCTTCTGGGTTCCATTCCCTGCGACGTCAGGACATATAGGGGACGGAACTGGCGGGAAATTTGAAAGTTGTAAAAGTGACATTCACTAAATACACTAAAATCACATAGTATAACATTACTGTATCAAACCATTTCACGTATATTTTGTCCCGAGTGCTTTGTTCTGCGCCCTGCCTGCATTTTTACTGTTCTTTCTGCCTGGAAACTGAGAAAAGTCCATGGCGTTCAAAAAGCGTCCCTTTAGTTCAAAAGAGGTTGTAGACCAGCTAGAGAACAGAGATAGTAAATCAGAACCACTTGCAGAATTGAGTGATAATGATTCCTGGGGAAATTCGTCATCAGACACTAAAAACAATTTTGCGACTTTGCTCAGTGATGTGCGAACTTGGCGCTCTATTTCAAATTTCAGTGTTTTTGGTTTGATTATATTATTGAATTCAATTTATTATATTATAATTTATTATGCTTATTTATTAAATTATAATTTATGATTTCGTGTTTCAAATTGTAACATATCCGGGATGTTTACTAGACTCTTGTTCGGATTTCAGTGAGTTATTCCTAAAAATTGCAGTGGAATGTGTCTGAACCTACCTTCTGTGTGTTAATTTATGCTCGAAAAACCCTTTACTCTAACTTCTTATAAGTATTTGCACTAACTTTCATTCAACCAGGGGGGCTGAAGTACACCTGTATAGAATATAGTGCGTGAGTCCTACCTCTGAATTTTATTAGGCATTAGTGCAGTTGTTAAAAGAAAACTAGTTTAAAAATGGATACATTACAACTTTCCTATTTGATGTACGACTGCTTTTTAACTTGCAAGTCATCAATCTTATACTGTTATGTGTATGATTGATTGCCGACCTATGACTTATATTACTATCACAAAATGTTTGCGATACAAATACTGTGTATGTGTACATATAATGTGTGTGTGTGTGTGTATATATGTGTGTATATATATATATGTATATATACATACATACACACACACTATATATGCCAAAAATATTGAGACACCCCGCCAAATCATTGGATTCAGGTGTTCCAATCAACTCCATGGCCACAGGTGTATAAGATCAAGCACCTAGGCATGCAGACTGCTTCTACAAACATTTGTGAAAGAACGGGTCACTCTCAGGAGCTCATTGAATACAAGCGTGGTACTATGACAGGTTGCCGCCTGTCCAATAAGTCCATCTGTGAAATTTCCTTGTTACTAAATATTCCACAGTCAACTGTCAGTGGTATTATAACAAAGTGGCTAGATCTACTACTATCCTGCCCTCGCAAAACGGACTCTTTTGCCCGCAAATGGCACTTATACATCGCCAGAACCTTCTCTATATCAGAACAACGAGAACTTCTGACAGGTTAACAGAGCGAACTTATCAGGTCCTACAAATCTCCGCACTGACCAAAGTTCCCAAATGTATGGCATGACATGATTACTATACTACTGCGCTTGTAATATATTGTCTCTTGATTCCCCCTACTCAGATGTATAAATATTGTTTTTTATTCTCCTATACCGTACCCAGGTATCCACGTTCTTCCATAAAACATGAAATTGCCACCTCCTTGGCTGTCCGCCACCTTACCTTAAAGTTTTCAAAAGATAACATTGGTTTCCTCAGGTTCTGTTAGTTCCCTTATTCTCCCCCCCATGTCCTTCTCCAACTTCACTGCCCATCTCCTTCTTCTCCCCTCTTCTGACTTTTGTTCCATCATTTTCTTCTTCTTTTTATTTTGTTGTTCTAATCCTACACACCACTATATTTCTAAAGAGCCGATGCACAGCACAGACACCTCTTCAGTAATGAGCTGCTACTACCCAGGCTCAGAACGCTCATTTTCAGGCCAGATATACCTTGTATTATGCTCATGATCACCAAGCAAATACACCATAAGCTACTTTACAATGTACAATGAGCTATGTTATGAATGTTGCAACCAATTTCATATTTTGTACTGTTACTAATGCACAAATCGCCAGTATTCTTTCTCTTGATTTTTGATTATTGTATTGATCAAAACCCAATAAATATTTCTTTTAAAAAAAAAAGTAAAAAAGAAAAAAAAAATTAACAAAGTGCAAGCAACTGGGAACAGCAGCAATTCAGACACAAAGTGGTAGGCCACGTAAAATGACAGAGCAGAATTAGCGCGTGCTGAAGCGCACAGTGCGCAGAAGTCGCCAACTGTCTGCAGAGTCAATAGCTAAAGACCTCCAAACTTCATGTGGCCTTCAGATTAGCACAACAACAGTGTGTAGAGAGCTCCATGGAATGGGTTTCCATGGCGGAGCAGCTGCATCCAAGCCTTACATCACCAAGTGCAATGCAAAGCGTCGGATGCAGTGGTGTAAAGCACAGTGGACTCTAGAGCAGTGGAGACGTGTTCTCTGGAGTGACGAATCACACTTCTCTGTCTGGCAATCTGATGAACGTGTCTGGGTTTGATGGTTGCTATGATAAAGGCACTTGCCTGACTACATTGTGCCAAGTGTCTAGTTTGGTGGAGGCGTCAACGTAAAAGACATTTTGGACAATTTCATGCTCCCAACTTTGTGGGAAGAGTTTGGGATGGCCCCTTCCTGTTCCAACATGACTGCGCACCAGTGCACAAAGCAAGGTCTATAAAGACATGGAGGAGTGAGTTTGGGGTGAAGGAACTTGACTGGCCTGCACAGAGTCCTGACCTCAACCCCATAGAACACCTTTGGGATGAATTATAGTGGAGACTGCGAGCCAGGCCTTCCCGTCTGACATCAGTGCCTGACCTCACAAATGGGCTTCTAGAAGAATGGTCAAACATTCCCATAGACACACTCCTAAACCTTGTGGACAGCCTTCCCAGAAGAGTTGAAGCTGTTATAGCTGCAAAGGGTGGGCCAACTCAATATTGAACCCTACGGACTAAGACTCAGATGCCATTAAAGTTCACGTGCATGTAAAGGCAGGCATCCCAATACTTTTGACAGTATAGTGCGTGTGTTTTTTTTTTTTTTTTTGTGTGTATACACTTATATACTGACATATTGGTATACTATACACTCTTACTTCAAATGCTCTTGCTATAGCAAGGTAGAATGGATGCGTACAGTAAGATAAGCCATGTATAGGTTGTTAGAGCAGACAATAATCTATTCATCCACACTACAGTACAAAGTAAGTCTTGTACAGTTTGCTCTTGTATGAAGTGATTGTGTGCTCCACTGCCCAATTTTCCCTTTTAGATGCTACATAAACCATTTTAATTAATACTATGTCACCAAAAGAGATCGACATAGCCAATTGAATTGTGCCAAGATAGAGTCTTTTGATGAAAACATATCTTTATTGATTGCAGAAGAAGAAAATCATTCTTAAAATGAAATCCTGAGAAAAATCATATCCCTGAGAGAAAATTTCTGAGTGGCAGGCTAAGATTAACATCATAAAATTGAATTTGTGCTGCAAAGCTTTGATGTAATCAGCAGCTGGGAGATGGTATTGCCCTTGCCGTGCTCTCTTTGATTGTGGTGAATTATTGTGCGGAATGAAATAAATGTTTCTTGTGTCATTCCTTCTAGAAACACAAAGCCAAGGGCTACAAGACAGTTGTTTTTATAAAACATGAAATTGGTTGTATTGCATTTATCATTTCACATCGTTGTACTTTTCTCTAAACTCTTGTAATGTCATGATTATGAGTTGAATACAATTTACTTTCTAGTGTCTCAAATGGGCTTAAAGAAAGAATATACACTTTGTGTAAGTACTATAGCCATTGAAAGGGTGATTCACCACTGAAAAGCATTTGAAAGCATTGGACGTTGAAGGGTTTCTCTTTTTGAAAAAATATTTTATACAGGAATTCCATCTGTGGATGGCTGTATTATACAAAACAGGAGTTTTTCAGCTTTTTCGTTGCACCAGCCAGCTGCATGAGGTCCAGGCTACTTATTTAACCTATTAACAGGGTCTTTTTTTCAGCGGGAACACGGTGATACACAGTTCTGGAACCTCCAGCACTGAATGTATGTGTATTGGTCAATGGTTGCTGAGGCATGCTGGATGGTCTATTGACGGTGGCTACTAGAGGGTCCATTGTTGCTGACAGGGGGTCTAGTCTTGCTGGGGTGGGTCTATTGTTGCTAGTGGGAGATCTATTGTTGCTGGGGAAGATCTATATTTACAGGGGGTGATCTATTATTGCACATGGGGTCTATGGTTGTGGTCTGCAGGGGATCTAGTTTACTGCATTACTTTTTATCATTAACAAATTCCATACAAATGATTTGGCACCAAAAAATGATACTTGGTTTAAGAGGTGACTCACAGGAAGGTTAAGAAATTTGTGGGGGGGGGTCTCAAGGGGTGGCTTAAGGGAGGGGAGAGTACCTGCACCTTTGGGATTGTACACCCCATTAGCACCCATCAAACTGTAAGAACATACCTAATTAACAAAGTAACACATGACCAGGGGCGGACTGACCATTTAGAAACTCAGCACTGCCCGAGGGCCTGGGGTCAGTAGGGGGCCCCATGAGATGCCCCTGATACCTTTTTCATAGGCTTTTTTGAGTTTGGGCAAGGACACAGGGGGCGCCATGATCCCCTATTACCCGAGGGCCCCAGGAGCCAGTCAGTCCGCCTTTGCACATGACAAGAATTGTAAAAAAGTTTAGGCAGCGGCCCCTTTATTTGGTTTAAATCCATTTTAATTATAAAAGGAACTTTAACCTTTAATACCAAACAGAACCGCTGTTACATAGTTACATAATTGGTAGGGCTAAATAAAGATATCAGTCCATCAAATTCAACCTGTGTCGGTGTGGTAAGCATTAACAAACCAACATGCTTAGTAGATGTGAACACACCGGAAATTTTCAGTTGTTTCATTTTGGATGCATTTGTTCATTAAAGAATTTTGTTTTGTCATATGCGTTATGTTGAACCTGTTTGTTTTTGGAATTCATTCTGTATATTCGGCATGTGTTTCATGGATTTGGTGGTCCAAGTGGCTTAAAAGAAATTCTAGTCTTACACACCAAAAGGAATGGCATGAGCTGCTTGGCCAATATTGACTGGCGTCATGTATATCCGATAGGAATGAAATTCAGATCAGTTTGTTATACAAATCCAAATTATCGAGCAAACCCAAATATTTTATCGGATTATTTGATGTCATCTGAATGAAACAAAAGTTAATTTTGTTCCAACTATTTTCCATTTGGAGATTCATATACATCTGAATCCCAAAAAATGGAATTGGCATTCAAAAAAAAAATGCTAATGTCTAATGCTTAGTTGCTAAGACTCAAGCAGCAATATCTTATACCATATCTTATATTCCAAATAGCAGTTTACCAACCACTGTCCACACACAAAATGGGTGATGTTACTAAAAGCCAGGCTACCAATCTGGCCCCACCATACCACTACTGCTTAAACAATCAGTCTTTACAATCCAGTATTGAAGATGCCCTTACCAATATATGAGAAAGTGTACCAAAACCATACCTCCCAAATTTCTAAAATTAGAAAGAGCTACACCTTTTAGCATACAGTAGGCAGCAAAGGACACAAAGGACACAAAGCAAAGGATCTCAAAGATCTAATATGCAGAAAATGATTGGCTAGACAACACAAGTACTTTTTGCTTGCCTCTACTTTTTATTTATATTGGGAGTTCAGAATAACAAACACAGTAATCTAGAGACTGGCTAAAAAGTTATGTGCATCATAACATTTTTGGCAATAAAATAGTCAATTTTGCATAAAAATGTACACATCAGTCCAAAAAGAGAGACAACTGAGGCGCATGAGGGACAGAGGAATTTGGTCTCAAAGGCAGGACAGCTGGGAGCTCTGCCAAAACTCTGCTAAAGAGACCTCTGATGGAACTCTCCAGTTCACAATAGAGAAAACGAGGAGTCACCACTACAGAATATTGATCAGCATATCAATCAATTCACATTTTACTACAATTTTTCTATGAACAGAAGTACTGGCATAAAAAGCCACTTGATTGTGGACAGAACAGTTACCATTTTATTTAGAATGTCTAAGATTTTGTATCTACACAAATGATTTCTTTCCAGGTGAAAAACAAGGATATCCGACGCAGCTCACAAATAAGGAATATGGTCAACCAGCCATTCAAATACATACCCCATATACTCTGCAAGAGAGTTGGAATTTTAAGTGCAGGAAAAATAAAATCATCTACGCTAAAAAACATAGGAATGACTGACTATTCATGCATTTGATTTCTTTTTTTAATAAATATAAAAGGCAGAGGCATGTGTAATAAATGCAAAGAGCAGGATGGATATATAGAGCAGGAAACCCTCGTACCCAAACACTGAATGGAGGCCTCATGCATTCTCAATGTAATAACTGCATATCCTGCATCATTAACATCTTTTAAGGACAGATTTAAATGAAAGTAGAACTTTTTGGATAGAGCAAGGGAGGATTATAACCCCTGTCAGTTTATTTTTTGCCATCTGTGTCCCATTGGGGAGATTTACCTTCACTTCCTGTCCCATATCTGAACAGGAAGTAAGAGAATTTCCCTACAAATTAAGAGAACTAAAGTCCCTACTGGAAAATGTCCCCTCTGTTACTTTTCTGGGGACAACCCAAAATTTGTGATTTTTTTTTTTTTTTTTTACTTTTTTTTTTCAATGATAAAATTAAACATGACAAATAGAGAGGGTGAATCTCTTTAATAGAGGAACAGACAGTATTTTAATCCCTCTCAACTCTATTCAAAACATTAATTACACTTCAGGATTCTGAGTAAGGAAAGCCATCTATGTGTGACAGAAAAAAAGTGGAAGCTTTGTGAATAGTTAGCTGAATTAGCTCTGCTGAGCTTGCCCAAGAAATGATGAGATAACCACCTATCTTGCTAATCAGATTCTGCAAACACTTCTGTCCAGCAAGTTAACACCTTACCTCAACTATCCAGACTGAACTGAGAGGGAATGCAGTTTTATGGTGTTCTATATGCAGAAGAAAAGATTGATTCCATAGCAGTAGTGATATTACGTGACATGTTGATTGCAATTAGTGACTCCATGGCAGTATGTAAACAGTGCAGCTAAAGTCCTTTTAGGAACTGTTTGACCAAAAGTGAGAATTCTATGCAAAGGCATTGTGTACCTTTCTAAAAAGGAAACTACTGCCTACAGTTTTGATGAATGAGTGTGGAAACAACCACTTTGATACATTGCATAAAAAGGGCAAAAGAGTTCTGCCCTGTCCTCAAAGGGATAAATAACCAGTGGCATAGATAATGCTGGTTGTTTAAGCAAGATAATTAAATATCATATCAGAAATAACTGCAAACAAACATATTTATGTGAAAGTGGAGCTCCAGTCAAAACATAAAAAAATAAAAAGTCAGCATCTACAAAATACTCACCTGTCCTTTGTTCCAGCATTGCCCTCACCGTAATTGGGTTTCCAAGGGCCAGCATCTTCAGTGTGGGCACCCAGCTGTGACAGCTTGTGGCTTCACATCCAGGTGCCCACTGCACATGCATGAGTAACGCTGCACATTGTCAATGGTCATGTAGTTTTCTGGTACCTGTCACGTATCCCAGAACACTACGGGGAGGGAGGGGGAGGACAACTTCCGCTTTTGATCGCCTAGGTGGTCACAGCAGAAGTGGGAGCAGGTACCTGTCAAAATTGGGTACCTGCTCCTCAAAGATGCCAATCCTTAACAGAGCGGGGGATGAGACCTTACAGCGGAGCTTTCCCCTTTAGGTGGAGCTCCACTTTAAGGACATTGTAGGCTAGGGGTATCCAACCATTTGACTTTCCTGGGCATTATTGGAAGAAAAGGAATTGTCTTGGGCCACACATAAAATACACTAACAATAAGGATAGCTGATTAGCAGAAAAAGTCGGGCAGATCACAAGTTAATGATCACTGATATAGATCATGTACCTATCTGAGTAATTAAACTTCACAAATATTTTCTTTAATATTTTTTATAATAAAACTAAAAGAGGGCAAAATAAAAATAGTGCAATATGTGACACTGTTTTTGATAAGCTAACACATCAATATCAGGTTGGATGGATGTAGTAGAAATTCTCAGTTCTCAAGGTGCTCATCAGATCATTTGCCCTGTGTGTGCTTTATCCTTGAAAAATGTTGCTCACAAATCTAGGTGCTGCCGAAAACTGATGGCTTGAATAACTTTTTTTTTTTTCTACAAAAGGTGAACTTATCCTTTAAATGTGGAGCAAGGCAGAACTGTGGTTCATCAGCCAAAGGGATATGATATGTCGCATTCAGGACTGACCATTTCGAAACTCGGGCACTGCCCAAGGGCCCGGGGTCAGTAGGGGGCCCCATGAGATGCCCTTGTTACCTTTTTCATAGGCTTTTTTGAGTTTGGGCAAGGACACAGGGGCCCCATGATCCCCTGTTGCCCGGGGGCCCCATGAGTTGTCAGTCTGCCCCTTGTCGCATTAACCATCAAACTGGAAGACCAGGGAGTTTCAAGCTCCTAACCAAAAGTAGAGAACACAGGGCCTCTGGACCAAATGATCCAATCACAAAAATGATCTAAAGTTAAGTACAGTATATCAATGAGAATAGACTATCTTAAATTAGATAAATAAAGAACAAGAACGCTAAGGGTGAATTAACGTATAATGGAGAGCTTTACTGCTTCAGCAGCTGTCCATTCCTGGCTGTGGTAGGTAGCAGTGTGGTGCGCAATCAACACATCCCACGACTCCCTTTTTTTTTGTACAAACTTTATGTTAAGTGTACAAAACATATACTTAATTCATGGTAATGTACCGCAGCGTGATTCCCTACAGTGCCGTAAATTGCCATGCAATTTAGCTTGTATGCAAAAAAGCATGTCTGCATTTCATCGCAGCACTCTGCAGCACAGCCATAGTCTGTGTTGCAGTGTGAAAGGGTCACATAGGAGACAATTGCTGCCTGTGTGTCCCCGCAGTGAAAGATGTTCTACAGTGCAGTAAACCGTCTGTCACTGCACGGTGTCAATTACCCCTTAGGAACTGACAAATGATTAAATTAATTGGATTCTTCAGGGATCACAGCTAGAGGTGATAACCTAAATAACCAAAAGAAGGAAGTATAAAAGGGGGGGAGGATTCTTCCCTTCACAAATTTATTTTGAAATTGATACAGTACAACACCAGGCAATTCATTTACAGACGTAAAACAGACAACCCATAAACAGCCTATTTTCTAAAAAGGAAGTAAATAAAACCCTCAGAAAAGCCAATCATGACCAGACCAGTGTTTTGTAGAGCAGATTTATGCAGCAGAAATGCACCGTGATTTACTAAAAGAAAAGTAGAGCCTAGGTTGCCTAGGTTCACACTGAGTTGCATATGAATTTCACAGGAATGCGCACTGCATTCCTGTGCAATTCACATGCGTTTCAGTGCAGTGCGATTTGAGCCCATTCATTTTGAATGGGCTCAGATCACATCACATTGAATCAAAGTAGTGCATGCTCTACTTTTAGAAATGCACCACAGCCAGATCACATAGTACTTTTGTACCGTGCGATCCGGTGAAGGCAAATGCACTGCTATGGCGACCTGGGTTTGGGATGCCATTAACATTGGACTGACACCCACTCCAGATCGCAAGGGCAGTGCATTTTGAATGTGGTGCAGGAAAAGTGCACAGATTGTGGATATCTTGCACTGCGTTCTACTGTAAACCGGGATTTGAAGGAGAAGATACTGACACTGAGACTGGTGCAGATGGGACAGACAGGGCAGAGTGAAGTCTGTGTACGTTCCCAGTCCCCAGAGCCTTTACCCACCAGTTGGGGAGGCGTCGAGCTGTCAGGCAAGGGTAGCAGCTTCAGAGCCACTGCCTGCCTTGCAGTGGCACTGTGGACATCTGATGAAGAGTAGGCCTCCTCAACCTGCGTATTCTTGCATAGTACCCCTCCCCTGTGGTCCTTCTCTTTTTGTCTCCAAGTCCTTATCACCACCAAAAGCGGGATGTAATGCTCAGACACTTCTGATCCAGCCTCACCATCTTCTACATCTGCCTGGTGGCTCCTTGGAAAGCGATGTGCTGAAGCGCGGTAGACATCTTGACCACACAGTACTACAATGCCTCATTGCCCCCTGGACACAGATGACGGTCCTGATATTGCTCCTACAGGTAGATGAAACGTTTCCTGTTTGACCTCAGGTACGCTACTATTCAGTGGCCAAGGTAGCCCTAGCACTTCAGAAATGAGAAGCAGAATACAGGCCCAGGGCTCACAGATGGAGATGATAAAGCAGCTGTTACAGTGATAAAATAAATAAATAAATGGCCTAATAAAATGTCTGAGCCAGTCCTCCCTCCAGGGGAGTTAGTCGTCTGAAGGAGTTCATGTAGATGATCCATTTGTGACTTGGAGCTTGTCAAAACAACCAAAAGGAAGGCTTAAGATAACCCAGAGGTGAGTCCAGAGGACCATCCTGAGGTAAAAGCTGACTCCGCCCAGTGACAGGAGAGGATATACAGGTGAAAGGTTACACTCATTGGATAGATGTTTCCCGCCAAAAGATGTGCCACCAATCCAGTGCTCAGCAGCTGAGGTAAATCTTCCTAGCAACAGCAGGCAGCTTGTCACCTGAAACACAAAACAGAAAGAACCAGCAAAGCAGCCATAGAGAGCTACAGTACATACATAACGACCGTCACAGCCCTCTAATATCATTAAAATGTGTTTAAAAAACAAATGGGTGATAAGGGTGACAATTCAAGGGGGCCACTTCTCTATTATTTTCTTTTGTGGCCCTAACATTCTCTGAGAAAAAAATCCTGGCCTGTTAGTATTTCTGGCATGAGTAAGAGGTACACCTTTGTATGTAGTCATCCCCCAGTTGAGCGAACCACAAAGAATTCATCCATGTAAAACTATTGGTTAAACCCACAAGTTCTTTTATCACCACTACTTTACCTTTAAAAATAACAAATGTATTTTGAGTTTAGATAAAAGATTTGGTGTAATGTACAACTTATGGTAGGTAAATATTGCAGGGGAGGGAGCTTCAGCACACAGCCTGTGATTGACAGCCTCAGCTGTGCTCCTGTGTGATGTGTGTAGGGGGGTGTGTCCCTTCCCTCCAATCAGCTCCCAGAGCTCTCGTTACTGAGCTCTGCAGTGTGTGATTTCAGCTCTTCGTCCCCTTTCTTTCTGACAGCTCCGACAAGCTTTATAAATTCTGGGCTTTGATTTTCTATAGAGAAGAGAAGACTTCAGATAAACAGGTACAAGGTACCTTATGTAGGAGGATTTGCTTAATCTCTGGGTGTCACCTGAGGCCAGTTACTTCACTGGGTATATATATAAGTGTGTACAACCACTTTAAATATATATTTTTTTAAACCAGAGTGTCATTTTAAACCTAATGGTATAACACTAAATCAATTCTCTGCTATGATTAGACCTCTTTTAGGTGTTGAAGGGACTTTAGCACAAATGCTGTATGGTAAATATAGCCACATACAGTATACAGTATAGAATTTGGGATTAAGAATATGAGAGCTTCAGTAAATTATATTTTTGTGTGTCGGAATGGACAGTAAGATTCTCATTTTGTGATTAAGAAATGATAAGCAATATTCTAGGACAATGAATAATGTTTTCCCATACCTAACTATCATACCAAATGGCTCACATCTGTCTTTTAACTTTACCTGGTTTCATGGAGACAAGTTTGGCAATAGGGGGGTAGAGCTGGTCCTCCTGTACCAGACCTAGGCACCATCAGTTCAGTAGGGTAAGGGATTCTTTAAATGCCTTTGACTGAATGCACAGTAATCCCATGGGACATGGCACCTAGGAATTAAAGGAGAAGTATGGCCAAAGCTGTCTTGCTATGCTTCTCCTGTAGGTCACAGGAGTGCACTTAGTTTTGAAATTCCTCCACCCAGAATAGCGGACTAAAGCTGTCAGCACGGAGTCGGTTCAAGCTCTACAGGGATCCTGACAATAATGTCAGGATCCACCCAGATGCCTGGCCAGCAGCTGGCTCAGCCTCTTAGCATGCCACTGAGAGCCTAAGCCAGCTGCTCCCACCCCAGGGGCGGACTGACAACTCATGGGGCCCCCAGACAATAGGGGATCATGGGGCCCGTGTCCTCTCCCACACTCAAACCACACCCAAAAAAAGCCTATGAAAGGTACCAGGGGCATCTCATGGGGCCCCCTACTTATCCTGGGCCCTCGGGCAGTGCCCGAGTGTTCGAATGGTCAGTCCACCCCTGTCCCACCCCCCACAGTCCGGATCTCTAATGAGCTCTGGAGGGGCAGAGCAGAGAGCCATTGACTGACACTGCTCACTGCAGACCAAGTGATCAGAGGTCTTTGATTGCTCAGTCCTCGGTGTAGAGGAGGCGGGGGACAGGTGCAGCATCAGATCAATGCTGAATCTATAAAGATGACTAAAAATTTTGAATTTTTTTGAAATCCTGCACTTCTATTTTAAATAAAAGTTCCCCAGACCCCATCAGCTTAGCAGCAGTGTCTGAGGACAGAAAGGGGACTATTTATTTATTTTCGTGGTCAGGCAGAGTAATCTTTCATGCTGCAACTACTGACAATTAGTTTTAATTGGCTGGGGAAGGCCCAAACTTTTATTTATTTGTCGGGATCTGCAGTACATACGAGTACCATGCCTGATCTCAAAAAATAATAAATAGTCCCTTCTCTATCCTTGACCACTGCTGCTGAACTGATGCAGCCCAGGGAACTTTGACTTAATTGCTGGGAGTCATGGCTGGCAGGTTACTGTGCATATGCAATAGGGTATTTAAAAGCATGGACAGTCAGGCGCAGGGGAAGGGGGAGGTGAGCACTGCCAGGCAGGCTATATGGGGCCCGGAGATTTCTAATGGTGACCCTGCATGGAAATGCCCTATATAGACTAAGGTTTAGAGAGTCTGCACAAGCAGCGTTTGCATTAATTATTGTTTGTTTACATTGTAGGTTATTGCTTTAATTATGTACTAATTGTGACTGTCTGGGCACAGTGTAAGTTATTTATTTTTGTAGGGTATTTAATATACAAGACTATTTTGTAAAGGTTCATCAGAAAAGTGAATTTTCATTTGTGTTGTGTCCTGGTCCCGTGCTGCTTTAGTAATAGCAGAGGTCTCAGACCTCACTATTCTGTCTGGCAGGGGTGGCTGTTTTGTCAGACTGTAGGCACACTTGCCTAACGGTGTATAAAACTGTACTCACATGTGCATTTAGGTGTGTTACCTGATTCCAGTTTTAGCCTAATTTTTAAACAATCTCATAGACAGAGAGTAATAGGGGGAAATTAGGAGAATGTGAAATACTTATAAAAAGGTAAAACAAGTATGGGATTTTGATTGGTAAGAGATTGTAACTATTAATAAGGTGGATGTCTGTATTGTGCATTTCAGAGTTTTTTGCAGCAGTTTAATAAACTATTCTTCTCTAATCAGCATTGGCAACAACCACAGTATGTGTACATTTGGCTCATGTCACTGTTAATATTGCTGTTATTGATTAACTAAGCCATAATTGTGTATTATCCATGCCAATCACACTGCTACTAGCATTGGGTCAGACTCTAAGCAATATATCAGATATAAATCACATAATGATACGCAGTAACCAGGACACAATATTGCTTCCCAGTAGTTGCCCTTTACCACCATCTCTCTGCCATGACATGCATACTATATGTGTGGTGGCAGCAGGAAGACTGAGATAAATTAGAAGAATGGAGAGAACTGGAAGGTCTATGGATGGGTTACACTAAGGAATGCTGTGATTTATAGCAGCAGTTAAAGTCCCTTACTCATGTCAGTTGGTGAGCTCTGATTATGTGAACAAAACAGCTGCTGCAACCATTTAAATGGTCCATGGCTATCTTGTTATTATTATTATTTAGGATTTATATAGCACCAACAGTTTGCAAAGCACTTTACAACATGAGGGCAGACAGTAGAGTTACAATACAATTCAGTATAGGAGGAATCAGAGGGCCCTGTTTGTTAGAACTTACCATCTAAAAGGAAAGGTCAAGAGATACAAAAGGTAATAACTGGGAAGGGTGAGCTGATGAAGAAAATAAAAGTACAATTATAAAGGTAGGAGCAGGACAGGCTTCTCTGAAAAAAAGGGTTTTCGGGAATCATCTAAATATAGACAGAGGAGGAGATAGTGGCACAGACTGGAGTAAGGAATTCCGTAGAATGAGAGAGGTTCGGGAAAAGTCCTGGAGGCGAACATGGGAGGAGGAAGCTAGAGAGCAGGAGGTTTTGGGAGGAACAAAGAGAACAATTTGATAAATAATGAAGTAGGCAAAGTTCTTATGTGGCGCTTGGGTTTCCTTTAAATTCAAGCAGAACATATTGGGGAAGGGGGGGTGGAATTCAGTGAAGCTGCTGTACTACTTTCTTGGCCATAGTCCACCTTGTTAAAATATTACGCCAAAATTCATAAAACATTTGCAACATTTTTGGTTCTGACAGTGATTCATGCACCAAATTCACGTAGTTCTAAAATGCTCCACTTTTACATTGTGGAGCAATGAATGTGCCAAATTCAAAATAAAATACCAACTGTTGTGAAATCGCTTGGTGTACAGAGAGAGAAACTGGTGCAGATAGATTTTCTGAAAGTGTCTTGCTTGCATTCTAGACAAGTACGTGAATTTGGCGCATTCTGTACCACATTTAGAATGAATTAGAGACACTTTTGCAAAATCTATCTGTGCCAATCATTAGGAATTCCAGAGATTGTTGGGTAGTGACATCAATAACCCTATAGATTTTGTGGCAACCCTTCTAATTCCAGTTCACCAAACCTTTTCCCACTGTGTAATTTCACATACCACTTTTTGGATTTTTTTTATTTGTTTTAACATTTTGGCAGGTAAATCTCCCAAGCAATATCTGGTCAGGCCTGCTCCCCCCTCCCTAGACAGGTTCTGATTGCTCTATATAGGTCTTTAATGAGACCTTATTTAGAATACTGTGGCCAATTCTGCAGACCTCACTTACAAAAAAATATTGATGAGAAAGAACAAGTCCAGAGACGGGCAACAAAAATGGTGAAAGGTCTGAGGGATAAAACTTAGGAGAAGCTTCAGAAACGTAATATGTACAGTCTGGAGGAAAGAAGGGAAAGGGAAGACATGACTGAAACCTTTAAATACATCAAGGGGGTGAATAAAGTTCAGGAGGGCAGTATTTTCAATATGAAGCCAAGATCAAGAACATGGGGACATGACCTCAAATTAGCAGAAAGAAAGAAAGTTCAAAATCAATCTTAAAAAGTATTATTTTACTGAAAGGGTAGTTGATGCTTGGAATAGACTTCCTGGAACGGTAGTAAAACAGTCACTAGTGAATGAATTCAAACATGCTTGTACCAAACATAGATCTAAAGTCAGACAAATAACAAAAACAAAAAAAGTATAAATACAAAAAAAAAAATTATATATATATGGCAGACTCAATGGACCACTTGGTCTTTTTTCTGCTGTCACTCTTTCGTGTTTTGTTTCTAGGCTTCTAAGTAATGTTGCCCACCCTAATACTACAGTGCCAGTCAGTACATGACATTCAGTGCAGGAGGGAGAAACAGGAAAGTCTCCATGAAAATTTTACCTACCATTAAAAGAATGAGTTGATAGGTATGCCATAATACAGTTGATGTCTCATTTGATGAACAAGGCTATGATGTCTTTGACTGATCTATATCAGTGTTCTGGTCAGCAATACTTGCTTGATTCTGCTAGATATACACTGCAAACCCCACAGCCCAGGTTGACTGACTACACTGTATATTATTGCTTCACTGAAAAATTTCTAAGGTGCGAAAAAGGGACACATTTCCACACAAACTATTTAGGCAATGGACAAATCCCCATCACGCCCTTAGTTACACAATTCATGGAGAATTCATACTGTGTTTAAAAATGCACTGGGAAGCTAGTAACCGGTAAAACTTGAATGGGGAAACCATCTAACCACAGATGGAAACTGCGGATGTGATTTGGAAATAATGAACCCCCCCCCCCGACTACAAAAGGTGGCATTTCCTAGTTTTATGATAATTTCCAGTCCACAATTCCTTCTCTTCAGTTTGAAGTGGGAGAAGGATTTAGGCCTAATATTTCAGAATGAGGAATGGGTGAGTGCAATTAAATACACCTATAGTGCTACTCGTTGTGCCACTCATTGGGAAAATGCTATAAAGATCCTACATTGGTGGTATACAATTCTATATAGATTGTCCAAAATGCTTCCTCTACTACCTTAAAGTTATTACGCAATTGCAGACACAGGTAAAATTGTTCATATTTTCTAGAAATCAGTGGTTTTCTTTTTTTTTTTATATCAACTACTGCTGGGATCCTAACTGCTGCATCTCCGCAGTTGACACTACTTGGTATATCTATAGACTGATTTGTAAAATATTATCGAAAAGTTGTTATGCATATCTTATTTGCAGCAAGGCTGACAATCGTGAACAATTGGAAACAGACAAGGGCCCCAAATATATCTGGAGTAATGCATAGAGTCCATCTACAATGTTCTTATGAATACTTTTTGTCATACAAAATTTTTATTTTTAATTAAAACATCTTTTTTTACTTTAGTGACATGTTAAAGTGTTACTAAACCCACAACAATAAAATCAGTCTGTGTATGCAGTATAGCATGCTTGTTTTACTCACTGTGGAACCTAAGGGGATAATCCTCTGCATTGTGTGAAAGGCTATTTGATATTTTCTTCTCTGTTCCTCTCCTTTTTCAAGCGACCACCTCTTATCTCCTGACAAGATGGACTGAACCATAGGCATTTTGCACATGCTCAGTTTGGTGTGTTTTGCTAGAGAGGTTTTTTTTTTTTGGGAGAATGCATGGGATCAGTTCAGGGCCAATCAACACTGTTCAGACAGAGGGTCAGGGGTTTTGCATCATTCTAGAGTGGAAAGAAAACCTCCTACAAGCTTTAGCTAGTGCTTGGCAGAACACTGATAGAAGCCACAAGTCTGCTCTAACTGCTGATGAGAAAATTTATTTAGCAGTTTATGTTTACTATAATAATTGCACTTCCATGTTCTGTATACTGTGGGAGATCAGATGTAGTGGATGCAGGGTCCTGGGTTTAGTAATACTTTAAGTAGTAAGAACTTTCACATTGTAGACTGGTTTTGTGGAAGCTAGGGGGTGTGCAATGATCTAGTATAGTCTTCAACAAAGTATTATACCATTTCCTCCTGAACCAAGACAGTTTCCTTCAAATTAGAGGCTCATGAATTTGTGTGTGTGTTGGGGGGGTTGGGATCATACATTAGATCTCTTTTTTGTGACCAGGCTCCATAGGTCTGTGGAATGAACTTGTAGGCAGGTGCAGTTTGTTCTCCATCCAGTAGGTGGCAATGTGCCATTGTACAAATAGAGTGAAAGCTTAGAGGAACTTTGATCCTCTACAGACTCTGTAGGTGTTTTACGCTGCAATCCCTTGTGACCTTTGGCAATGATCTTAGGTGGGCATTGCTAATAAACAGCACTACCCTGTTAAGTATGGTAGGGTTTAGAAGAATGGAGAGGATAAGGATGGGTTGTTAGGAAGAAAAAAGCATAAGGAGAGGTTCCCCCTTGAAGAGTGACAGAATAGGGACACAACTGTATGCTTTCACTATATGCTGGTCACCGTAGCTGACGCTGCAAACTTCTGTCAGCCAAGAAGAGCCGCTAGCACTGTGCCAGTGCTATGTGTCAGTGCTGTGCGTCAGTGCTGTGCGTCAGTGCTGTGCGTCAGTGCTGTGCGACAGTGCTGTGCATCAGTGTTGTGCGTCAGTGCTGTGCGACAGTGCTGTGCATCAATGTTGTGCGACAGTGCTGTGCGTCAGTGTTGTGCGACAGTGTTGTGTGTCAGTGCTGTGCGGCAGTGTTGTGAGTCAGTGCTGTGCGGCAGTGTTGTATGCCAGTGCTGTGTGCCAGTGTTGTGTGGCAGTGGGCATTAGACAGGTGTTAATGAGCTGGAGTGTGGGCGTTAGACGGGCGTTAATGAGCTGTAGTATAGGCGTTAATGAGCTGTAGTGTGGGCGTTAGACAGGCGTTAATGAGCTTTAGTATGGGTGTTAGACAGGCGTTAATGAGCTGTAGTGTAGGCGTTAGACAGGCGTTAATGAGCTTTAGTATGGGTGTTAGACAGGCGTTAATGAGCTGTAGTGTGGGCGTTAAACAGGTGTTAATGAGTTGTAGTGTGGGCGTTAGACAAGCATTAATGAACTTTAGTATGGACCTTAGACAAGCATTAATGAGCTTTAGTATGGGCGTTAGACTGCCGTTAATGAGCTTTAGTATGGGCGTTAGACAGGCATTAATGAGCTATAGTATGGGCGTCAGACAGGCGTTAATGAGCTTTAGTGTGGGCATTAGAGAGGCATTACTGAGCTTTAGTATGGGCGTTAGACAGGCGTTAATGAGCTTTAGGGCTCGTTCACACTAGGCTGTTTTGCCAACGCTTGCCAAACGCCCCTATAGCGTTTGGCAAGCGTTGGTCCCGCGTTTGCGGAGCGTTTTTAACGCTCCGCAAACGCCGCATGCGCGGTTTAGCGGCGGTTGCTAGGCGTTTGCTGAGCGTTAATAATGCCCCACAAACGCCTATAATGCAGTTTGAGTGGTGTTACCGCTCCGCAAATGCCCCGCAACCGCACCGCAAACGCCGGCCGGGCGTTTGCGGAGCGGCACCATAGACGAGAATAGGAGGCTTCAAAGCCTCCTGACTCGACCAGAGACGTCCATTTTGCCGCGACGCAACGTGACGCGACGCAAACGCTCCCGTTAGAACAGCACCATGTGCTGTAATGTGCAGAATTGGCAGAGGCAGAATTGGCAAACGCCTCTCTGCCGCCTGCACACAAGGCTAGTGTGAACGTAACCTTAGTGTGGGCATTAGAGGGGCATTACTGAGCTTTAGTATGGGCGTTAGACAGGCGTTAATGAGCTTTAGTATGGGCATTAGAGAGGCATTAATGAGCTTTAGTATGGGCATTAGAGAGGCATTACTGAGCTTTAGTGTGGGCGTTAGACAGGCGTTAATGAGCTTTAGTATGGGCATTAGAGAGGCATTAATGAGCTTTAGTATGGGCATTAGAGAGGCATTACTGAGCTTTAGTGTGGGCGTTAGACAGGCATTAATGAGCTTTAGTATGGGCATTAGAGAGGCATTAATGAGCTTTAGTATGGGCGTTAGACAGGCGTTAATGAGCTTTAGTATGGGCGTTAGACTGGAATTTTACAAGACTTAAAAATGCTCCGCAAACACCCTAGGCGTGGTTTTGACACATTTTTATAGGCGTTTTACAAGCATTAAGGGCAGTTCACACTGCAAAAAATGCACTCTGGATGCATTGCGGATACGTTTTTGCTTACAGTTCACACCACACGCAGTTCCAGTGCAGTTTTGATGCAGTTTGCCATGTTCCAGTATGGTTGTGTGCAGAAAAAAAGCAGCATGTTCTACTTTTTTTTCTGTACTGGAAACTGACTGCACTAGTATGAACTAATGCCATTGGATATGTTGGAAAACACTGTGCATGCATTTATGATGCAGAAAAAAGCACACTGAACTGCATCTAGCGTGACCTAGCCATAAAGGCTGGTTCACACTATAGAAACACAGTCCAGATGCGTTCCAGACACGTTTTTGCATGCGCATTTTGATGCATTTTTGGCATGTTTCGGTGCATTATTTTTATGCATTCCAGTTCATTTTTTCCCTTCACTTTTTGTTGAGTTCAAATAGGGACATGTGTGTTCGAGTGCGTTTTTGATGCTTTTTACCGCATTCCAGTACAGTTCTTTGCAGAAAAAATGCAGCATGTTCTATTTTTTTTCTCTGCAACTGGAACAAGCACCGATGTGAACTATGACATTGATAACCATATACTTTAACCTACTTTCTATGCATATTGGATACAGAAAAAAAGCAACTGAAACTCATGTAGTGTGAACTGGCCCTAAAAAAACTGCACCACAAATGCCTATAATAAACTGTCAGGTTATTAACACGCACACAACCACACTGCAAACACTCCGCAAACGCCTGCCAGCGCGTTTGCAGAGCGTCACCATAGACTTGAATGGGAGGCGTTGAAAAGCTTCAAACTCCTCCAGACTCGACATGAAGCTTCTATTTTGAAGTGATGGGATGCTCACACTTCATGTTTTGATAATGTGGACAGCACTGTGTGCTGTCCACAGTTTCATTTGAATAGGTGTTTGAGGAGCATTAAAAACACTCCTCAAACGCCTGCTTTCAATGCCAGTGTGAACTAGGTCTTAGAGTGCCCCCGCTCTATGAAGACGCACAGGGAGCACCTTTGGACAAACCATTGTCAGTTTGGGGGAGGGTAGCAGATTTAGATACACTAACAAATTGAAGCCAAACTCCAGCTCACACTACAGTTACACAAGTAACTGTCGGTTTCAAATAGTCTGTTTCAATGCTCTTAACTATTACAATTTCAGGACAGCTTGTTTTGTTGAAAAACAACAGACTTTCTGGTTAGATCACCAGGTGAACTATCAAGGAAAGAAAGCCTGAAAGACAAAATGAATGCAGTCATCACATCTAAGAATTAGTAATCTGCAATATAACAAATGTTTGCTTTTGGGTCTAATATCACTTTAACTTTCTTAGAGACACTAGTTTATTTGCTGCAAGTGATTGCCAAAATTGTAACACCAATCTTTAACACCAGGCAATTTATCTAAAGCAGGGGTCTTCAAACTTTCTAAACAAAGGGACTGTTTACTGTCCTTCAGACTTTAGGAGGGTGGACTGTGGTCAGCAGCAGTAAAAATATCCTGGTGTCAGTGGGAGTAAACAATTCCCCATGTTTGATATTAGAGGGAGGAATAGTGCCCCATCATTGGTGGCAGTGGAAGGATTAGTGCCCCATCACTGGTTTCAGTCGAAAGAATAGTGCCCCATCATTGGTGTCAGTGGAAAGAATAGTGCCCCATCATTGGTGTCAGTTGAAGGAATAGTGCCCCATCATTGGTGTCAGTTGAAGGAACAGTGCCCCATCATTGGTGTCAGTTGAAGGAATAGTGCCCCATCATTGGTTTCAGTTGAAGGAATAGTGCCTCATCATTGGTGTCAGTTGAAGGAATAGTGCACCATCACTGGTGTCAGTGGGAGGAACAGCGCCCTATCATTGTTGTCAGTGGAAGGAATAGTGCCCCATCATTGGTTTTAGGGGGAAGAATAGTGCCCTATCATTGTTGTCAGTAGGAGGAATAGTGCCCCATCATTGGTGTCAGTGGGAGGAAGAGTGCCCTATTATTGGTGTCAGTGAGAGGAATAGTGCCCTATCATTGTTGTCAGTGGGAGGAATAGTGCCCTATCATTGGTGTAAGTGGGAGGAATAGTGCTCCATCATTGGTGTCAGTGGGAGGAAGAGTGCCCTATCATTGGTGTCAGTGGGAGGAATAGTGTCTCATCTTTGGTGTCAGTGGCAAGAACTATGCCCAGAGGGCCAGATAAAAGCAAACAAAGGGCCACAGTTTGGAGACCCCTGATCTAGAGTTTATGCTACACCCTAGTCTTGCACAATAATATTCTAGTTTTGATTGAACATATTGCATAGCTGGAGGTTATTTTCATCTATGGGCACTAGCTAAGGCTCTATAGCTGTCCTCAAGAAGTGTGTTAATGTTTTTTTTTTTTCGCATTAATCTCTTGACGCCGGCAAGACTCATACATGCGGCCTATTGGTGGGTGGGCCTTAATGTTGAGAGGCCGCATATATGCGTACTAGAATGTAAACAGAACTGTTCCAAAAGCGTGCGCCTTGTGCGCTCCCGGCACAGTTGGCTGCGGCTAATGGAAAGCTCTTGATCTCTACTTGCAGTCGGAAGCTTTCGAATCATGTGACCGCTGTGATAACCAATCATAGTTTTCACTGTAAGCCAAATGCACCTGTCAGTGAATTCTAGATGACCATAGAAGTGTTTCAAACTGATGTCTTTGACACAAACCCTAAAGCCATTGACACAGTTTCTTTCAGATACTTTATATACAGGTGTTTGTATGTGGGTGGCTGTCACGTACCTGGATAGTGAGCCTGACGTGAAGAGGCAGGCCTCCCGTACAACTCCGGCTCAAGGACCGCTCATGGTGAGACAGCAGTCTCAGGGGCACGGTGGGGTATGAGTGCCTGTGATCAGTCCAGTAATAGCTGATGAGTTGTAGGCAGGGAGCAGGGTTCTGATGTAGCCGTGTGGGATGGATGGATACTCGAGAGCAGCGTGCTGAGGATGCAGGGTCAGATGAGCCGGGTTTGGTATCAGTCAGGCAGATCAGGCTTACAGCGGCAGGAAGAAGAGTAGTCAGGTCACAGGCCAGGTCAGCAACGAAAGATCAATCTGATAGGAGCAGAGACAGAAGGATAATCCAAGACAAGCCAGAGGTCAGGGCAGGTAGTGGTCAAGCGGAGGTCAGGAACAGGCTGGTTCGGTATCAGGAGTCAATCACAGGAATCAGGGAACACGAGCAGGCAAAAGACCATACGGCAATGGGACAACTACTGCAGCCAGTTTAAATAGCCCTTTTGGCACCAGCATTAGTGACAGGCGCACGACCATATGCACGAGTGCGCATGCGTGCGCACGCCTATGTCCAAGTGTTTGCATATCTGTTTGGCTCATAACGACTCTGCGCATGCGCATATTTGTGCACCGTGTAACTTCACCTTTACTATGGGCAGGCCTTTCCTGACAGTGGCAATAGGAATATATGCATCAGATTTTAGAGTCTATGAAGGGTGGCCGCTGCTTAACAGAATTAGGCTACAACCAGCAGATGTTTTAGCAGTCCTGGCACTGGACATGACAGCGATACAGAGGCAGATGGTTTACAGGGAATAGTGTGCCTGTTGGTGTGATGGGTGCAGGGTTTGAGGAGGGAGGGTGGGGTAAGTACACTAAGGAAGGATTGTTCAGCCAGGACACTCTGAGCTCGGTGCAAACACACCTACAACACACTTTATAAATTCCCCTGGATGTGTTTCATCAAATTAGCACACCCATATGTATGATGCACACAGAGGGGATTGAGAGGCACACATTGGGTGCTGTATGACCCAGAGCAGGAAGGTGCCCTGTCCCCTTGGCACATAGGGACCAGCTGACTGAAGCAATAAATGAACATAGGGAATTAAACAGCCATGACACTAAATACTACCGCCACAACATGTGAGCCCATCATTGAAAGGTAAAGCACACAAAAAAACATGGGAAATATCACTTCATTAATAAATAGTTCAACAAAACTTTTGAAAGTGTACAATGCCTTAACCACCTCTCACACCTATATACCTCTAGAGACCAGAGCCATTTTTACATTTATGCTATGGGTCTGTTTATTTAGCAATGTGTAATTAAAATAGGACTATAGGCAAAACTGTTTATTTAAATTTCGGATGGGAGCGTTAAAATGACTGTCAGATTTATTTTTGCCACCTGTGTGGAGATTTCCATTCTGTTCCTGTCCCATAGCCAAACAGGATGTGAGAGGAAATCTCTACAAATTAAAACCACTTCCCAACTGGCAATAATATATATTTGTCTTTGGTTGGGAAGTGGATACCGGAGTTATGTCTGCAGCAAAGTGCCATAACCCCGGTATTGTCTTTTTTCTGCCAGCAATTCCCTTTCTACTAAAAGTGGTCTGCAGAAAAGAAAATTGCACCATCTTCGAATGCCTGGCTTAAGCATACAGTCGGAGATCAAGCAATGTCAGAGCAGGCAGGGTTCAAGAGAGGTCAGATAAAAGAAGGAAAGCCAGAAAAGAAGGAAACCAATGCTTGAATCCTGTTGTAACTGGTATAACTAAACTTGTAACCAGAAGAAACTCACTCTCTACTGTATATGCAGTATCAATCCTTACTGTAGAAAGTAAAACACATGCAACAGTACAACAAATAATGAAATGAGCAAATGAAACACAAACATACAAACCAGAACAAAAGATTGATACTCTGTACAGGCTATGCAAAATATGAGCAGTACGATGTAAGGGGGGAAGCAGAAAGAGAAAAGATCAAGCAAAACTAGGCAGGACTGGATTGGAAAGAGGTTAAGCATGATGACAGGAGGCCATAGGAAGACGCAAGTCAGGCAGGAGGAATAGGATGGTAATTGAGAGCAAAAGTTCAATAATTGCAGGGGTGCCAGTAAATGAAACAGAGGTTCCCAGGTTCCTGACACGAGGTCTAAAGACTAGTGAAAGGTCCAATTGGCCATTTTATACATTGCCAGACCATACTGGGAAAAGCACGAAACAAACCTTTTGGTTGTTTTAGACTGTTTTAGTATTTTAGGGTTGAATATAGTATGCCTCCTGTAGCATGTTGAGTTTAGTGGTAAGCTTTCTTTAGCAAGTTCTTACTATAGCCTCTTTGCAAAAACTACCCCTTAATAGTTTAATATTAGTTTAAAAATCATGTGTATCTGGGCAACTTCTTTTCAATCCTAAACATTGACTGAGAGGAATACTGTATATTAGTGGTGAAGGATGAGCACTTCAGGCATATAAACTTGTATTGCCTGCTGGGGGGTTTCTGAATGAAAAGGTAGAGAGACAACCGCTAGCTCCTAAAATAATCACAATGTCCAGAAAGGACATCTGAGATGAGCTATAATTCATTGTGGCAGACCCAACCAGGATAGGGACTTGTGGAGGGTAATGCAGGCTTTTGTCTACTGGCTATGACCCTGGCATTTGAGGGGGCTCTATTCTTTGGAAGGTGTGTGCTTAGGGAACCTTTGGAGTAGTTTTACTCTGGGTTCAAGACCATGTCTCCCCAAAACATAGACTCTAAGAACTGGAGGACCCGGATACAGATTTGGGGCCTCTGTGTTTTGTTGGGGTATAGAATCAACAGCCCAAACCAGCATTGACTGCTTCAACCGCCTCTTTGACTCAGATACTCAAAGCATAAGATTATAATTTGCTCAAAACAACCTGATGATGGGGTCTCCTTCTGTTATGTGTAGTCTGTTTATTGAGGTGTTATGTGTTTACTGTTATAATGTGTACCTGCCTTTGCCTATCCTGTCTATATGTGAAGTTTTTCTCCTATTGTGTAATTTCCCCATTGTGAGCCTCCTAGGTGTAAATTCCAATTGTTAATTGAGTAACCTATTGTTTCTGTCTGATTGCCACTCCTCCCAGAGATTCCTACAGGATGTTATTAGTCTAGTGTCAACTTTACCTCATTACCTAACCATTGTGGGATGTTTACCCCAATGTGTAATATTTGTTTTTATTGTTCATGTGGTGACTGCCCACATTTTTGAAGTGCATAAAAACCTGTAGTTCTATTTAATAAAGTGATTCCTTTGGTTTTATTGCAACATCTTGTCTTTGTATGGTGCTTGGGGTAAAGGACTGGTATTAGCTATCGGTCTACCGAAAGGGTTTGGTGGGCAGGATGCACTGTTTGGCGGAGGCACGGTTCCAGGCGGTTCATCACATTCATAATACATTTCAAGTTTAGCTTGTTGTTCCCTAACATTTCCATAACCTTAAGGAGTTCCTTGGTCATGTTTTTCTAAATTGCAAGGACAACATGAATGTAGCTATATCATGCAAGGATGTAGTACAGGTATATGGAAAGTGTGTCACTGGAAACCACAAGGCATTCCCACCCCCAGGTACAGGTTAGCATATGAGGGGCACAACATGTCCCCATCATAAATCCCTGCACTTGGAGATTGTAGGAACCCTGAAAAGTGAAATCATTACACAGGTCTCTAAGAAATTCCAAAATACATTTGTGACTGCTGTCTTTCCTTCAAAAACATTTTAACAGTTCGAACACCCTAGCTTCAATATTGAGCCTCTGTCTCTATGCCTGTTAGTAGGCTGCCTGGGAAAGCTGACATCTCATCAATCATTTTTAAAAGTTCTATTGTATCCCTAGCATACGATGGGAAATTTATTACCTGAGGTCTGAGATAGTCACCTAATAAGTTGCTTGCATTTTCCATTTAACATCCTTTTCTAGAGAGCATGGACATACTTGGAGGGATGTGCAAGTTCGTGTACATTTTGGGTAAATTGTAAAATATGGGTGATTGATGATTCTTATCAATGAGTGACTCAATGGTTTTTTTGCTTTTTTGTTTTTATCGATAAGTGCTTTACTAAAGGCTTTAAGCACAATTAGAGTAAATACTGTATATTCTGAAAATCTGTACATGATTACATGTGTTTGATTACATTTTACTGTAATAACCTTTGTTTTTAGTATATCCTGGCACATCGTTTCATATTGGACATTGTTCATAATATTTCCAGCTTTATCAAATGGCTTTATTATGATATTATAGTTGGTTTGTAAATTATGTAGAACCTGTTGTTATGCTCATGTAAAATTATGAGGGCCATGGCTGCTCAGGGGGAACCCTTTATTTTTATGTGATGTGTCTGTAAGAATAACCAAATATGCACATTGGTTTGTAAAATTAGAAAAGTTTTAGTTTTGGGTATACGTGTGGGTAGATTAATGTCTCAGGATCTACCTGGTCACTCTAGAAGTTCACATCACTATCAAGTGGTCCTAGGAACAACTGGGAAAATTGATACCCTTTGAACTTGAGTGATTTTCTCCCAGAAGCTGAAATAAATCTTTAATTGTGCAAAATATTGCATGATAAACTTCCTCCATTGGTACACATTTTCATGCATTTACAGCAATGCTTTTTGCTCTCCATTGTGTAACACTTTTAACGTTTTGTGTGAATAAATGGGACTCCTTTCATACTTCAGATAAGTCAAGGTCCTTCTATCTCCCTTTCAGAAATATTCATTAGTGAAATGTTAATCACTCCTAGTGAATTTTGTCTTGAGGCATTTTGGAATGATCAATTTACTATCTCTTTTAAAGATAAACGTTTAGGAATTGCATCTAAATTTTCAGTGATTTTGTGGACCTCCTTTTTGAGATACCGTAAGTGAACTAGTTATCACATTACCTATCTGTGCATTATCCAATTGTAATGCAGTGCGACCATCCTTGGTATTGTTAATATTTGTTGCTACATTGGCAAAACTACCATTTTTGTGCCTTGATACATTGCACTTCTGGCATCATGTTGCTTGTACCATGTGTCAAGCCTCTAGTGCTAGCACGCCTGTGCCAAGTGCCTATGGTCTTATCTTTGTGCCATCCTATATGTTGATGCTCCTGTAGAATGTTTGCCAATATCCTTTTGAGGAAGGGGGGCAGTAATATGCTTTCTGACCTTATTTGGAAAGTTTGGGAAAATACATCTACATCTACCTACAGTATATACAAGGAATAACTATTTATACTGTAGCAGTTTGTGGTGTTGACATTAGTTTAAAGAGAATTTTTAAAGGGGTCTTTGGATTACTATGTCCATCTCTATGAATCATTACATGTAGAATTGAAGCTGGAAAGTAGCACAGAGGCATTCTAAAAGTCCTGTTCAGTCTGGTGAGGGGCAAATATCATTATGATTATTAAGGCTTTGGAACGCTTTCGCAGGGAAAGGGGTCCACCCTAATGAGCAGGGGATCCGTGAGCAGATCTCCTGCTGAATCAAACTGAATGAGACAGTTGTCAGTTTTTTACATTCGTGCCCAGGCAGACACGGATGGCCCCATGATGGCTGTTTACTTCTGATCCATCACGTTTAGGTTTGGAAAAAGAGAAATGGATGCAGCCCTTTTCCATGTTTTTTTCCAAACATAGATGGACTTGGAGGTAGGTGGGTATAAATGGAATCAAGTATGAGTGTCTACTGTGAAATGTATTTTTGTTGAGTTGTATGTAGGTAGATTATATCTTCCCCACTAAATACTACCATGCAGAGAAGTGAGATTTAAAACAATAATAACCATACATAATATAGATGTTTTGTTAGAAAATAAGCAATTAAAAATAATATTTGTATGTAAATTAATACCCGCATGCTACTCAAAATAACCCAGTCCTCTATATTACTATGTTAGAAGTTGCCCCTCTGTAAGCACCATGAAAACAATCAATAAATAACCGTGTAGTGCTTCTTGTGAAACTAATACGTAATAAAATCATTATTATATAATATTAATACTCATGCTATTTTTATTATAAAATAATAAATGATCAAAAATTACTTACAAACATTTTTTGATCATTTTATTACTGCATGCATTTTTTTAATTATGTAATAATTATATTACTACGAATTAGTTTCACAAGTAGCACTACACTGTTATTAAATTAAATATAATAAAATAATAAAGGAATTAATACATATTTTATCCCCAGTTCCTATTAATCATATGCCATTCTTTGTGATTCTTCTCTAGGCTTGAATCTATCCCCTTGTCTGCATGTGAGCAGGGCTGGTTGTCAGTGTTACATATAATATGATTACATTGTTCTGTATATATCTTCTGTGATACAACTTGCTGTTTTATACATGATGTCATATTCATTGTATGAATCATTTATCCATAAATATCTGTCCACAGTTTCATCGTGTGTTCTTATTGTTTTTGAGTTCCTGATTCAGTGACATGGATCTTCCACAGTGTGGTGCTGCTGCTCTTCCAATATCTTTTATATTGTGATAATTATTACATACTTTTAACTTGTATATATTTTTTTAAGTTCCAGTACAACTGCAAACAATGATAAATATTAAATCTGGTGAACATTTATACTAAAACTCAGTAGAAAAATTGTTGTAACCAGCTTAATGTGTACTCCAGCTTTCTAAATAAGATGTCCCAATTTTGCTTTGAGGTTAGAGCAGAGTTATATTCTCAATAAACAACTCATAGGAATAATAATGATATTGGCTGTTTGGACACTTTTTGTATTAAAAAAATTATAAGAGTAGACATCATGCTCTGAAATGTCTGTAACATGTATTTCTACACAGTAAGCAGTTTAGTGTTATTATTTAATTGCCGGTTTTCCTATATCTATATTAAAATACATTTCCTCTACTAGAAATTATGTATTTAAAGTTTATGTATAGTCAAAACTTTTTTGTAGTTTTGGATAGAGTAAGGAAGGGATAAAACCCCTGCCAGGGTATGAGGAGGAGTGGGTGGTCAACAGCATCAGCAGAAAGATAAATAAATGAAAAAATACAGCCAGCAATATATATACAAATCTGGTGCTAACAATATAATATGTGCAACTGAAAAAAAATATAAAAAACTGTGCTTGTGAAAATCAAAGTGTGCTTTACCAGATGTCTTACCAATCCATACATATAGGACTCCATAAACTGCACATAACCGGTGCTATAAACGTATTGAGCATACAAATAACAAAATGTCCTTAATAGTGAACTGTCCCTTTAAATCTTGAATATCAGCACATGGACTTGTGTGGTATATATCCTATAAATTGTGATCCAAATATACCAACTACAAGTGTCATCTGAATATGGTCTCAAAAAATGGTGCACCGTCCCTTTAAATCCGCTGTACTTCAAATAGACCAGTGTAACACACTACTGTGTAAATGTGTACTGTGCTCCTGTATCACCCCTTAGTGCTCATCCACTTCCAACACTCAACACTTCCATAATGACGGGTCAAACTGCGCTTTCCCCTTTAACCTGGGAGGGTATACTGGTACACAGATCTTCACCACCATTAGCCAGCACATTTAAACATCTCCAGATCGCTGATCAGAGGCTGCCAGCCCAGAAGCACACCAACAAAATTCATGCTCAGTCTAGAGGTGTCTTTTAATGATTTATTGCAGATCTACGTCCTCTCTCTCACCTCTCTGCAGCGAGAGGGAGAGTAGTCTGTGTATTTGGATCACGATTTATAGGATATATACCACACAAGTCCACGTGCTGATATTCAAGATTTAAAGGGACAGTTCACTATTAAGGACATTTTATTTGTTATTTGTGTGCACAATTTGCTTATAGCACCGGTTATGTGCAGTTTATGGGGTCCTATATGTACAGTATGTATTGGTAGGACGTCTGGTATAGCACACATTGATTTTCACAAGCACAGGTTTTTGTTTTTTCATTTGCACATATTATATTGTTAGCACCATATTTTTTTTATATATTGTTGCGCTGCATTTATTCATTTATGTTTTACATGTTGGAACACATTATATGCTAGCCACACAAGCTCTTTAGCAGGTCCATAGCGCTGAGGGTTTGCTATACACATTGGTAAGTATCAGCAGAAAGGTCTATTAGTACTAGTATGGAGTCGTGGCCAGGGAACACATTATATGCTAGCCACACAAGCTCTTTAGGAGGTCCATAGCACTGAGGGTTTTCTATACACATTGGTAAGTATCAGCAGACAGGTCTATTAGTACTAGTATGGAGTCGTGGCCATTAGTCTTCATCTTCATTTCAGTAAATCATTAGTGAGTTTTAGTAGGGCAGTTTCTGTGGAGTGCCACGAGTGAAAGCCAGACTGTAAGGGGTCAAGAAGTTGTTGTCAGTGAGTTAGCAGTTCAGACAATTGTAGACTAGGCGTTTTATACGTTTAGAAGTAAATGAGAGCTAGGAGATGGGTCTTAAACTAGTAGTAAACTCTGCTTTGTGACTTTTACCTACAGGTAATCTTATAATAAAGTTATCCTGTAGGTAAAATGAATATCTCCTAAGCGTGCACAATTTGGGAGATATTTGCTTGTTTGGCAGCTGGTGACATCATCGGTGCATGTGCTGTAAAGGAACGGCATACTCATGCCATCCCTTCAGAGCTCTGTGCCGCAGCCATGGTTCCCGTGCGCATGCACAGGAGTGATGTCATTGTGGCTCAGCCATACAGCTGGAGCCAGCGAGCCTGGAAAGAAGAGGAAGATGGAAGCCCTATCAATGGTGACAGTGCGCCACTGGGAGGCTTCCTTTTAAGGTAAGTCTTTCATAATATGCTAGTATGCAATGCATACTAGTACATTATCATATTACTTTGCAGGCAGACTGGACTTTTTCTTTTTTTAAATGACTTTACTACCGATTTAAGTTGTTCAGACTGGTGGGGTCCAGTGAGGGCTTTTAAAGCATGGGGGTGATTAGCGCATGCTTTAGAGCGGAGGGGAAGGTGCCAGTAGAGAGGAAGCGATTGAAGTTGTGAGTTATGGTAGAGCAAGAGGGTGACTGTAGTAGTTGTGAGGGAACAGGGTCAAGTGGACAGGTGGTAAGCCAGGCCTCTGAGAAAAGTCTGGAGACCTCTTCTGTATAACAAGATCAAAAGAGGATAGATATGTGAGCAGTGGAGATGTCGCTACAAATTGTACATTTTTTAAGTGATTGGCAATTTTCAGAGTGAGTTTCTGGGTGGAGGTGGTGGTGGGCAAAGTAGAGAGTTAAAGTTACGGAAGAGCCAACAAGGGAAAAAAGTAATTTCCCAGTTTAAAGTTCAAGGATCCTGGGGTGCTATAGTAGAAAGCCGAACCTAAATACATGCACAAAGAGATGTCCGCTTTGGCATACCAGAGCAATTAAGAAATAATAAAATGGCCACTGATGCACTTTAAAGTTTAACTGAAATGTTATGACTTGTGCCTAAGAAGTATCCTGAAAATGTTTTGTTTTTTTATGGGATCCCCCATCAATAATAGCAAGTGCACCTCCTGGTATGCGAGCATGACAAGGGTCTAAGAGGCCTAAGGATAAGAAGCTGCATTGCCACTACATGATTATCCATTCATAGCAAACATGGGCCGATATGAATGCTCATACTGCTTGCCCTGGGAAATGCCATGTTATTTTCACCCCTTTTTATAATGAAGCTGAAGTTTTTCAGTAAAAAATCCCTCAGCTTTAGTTACATCACTTACCTGCAATGAAGTAAGTCCCACATGTGCAGGCAACTTGATCCTGGAGAAATCTTCACCAGAGATGCCTGTCCTCTTCCTGTCTCTGAACTTCTGATGCTGCACTGGTTAACAGCTTCTGGTCTTCAGGCAGAACAGCAGTACAGATGATCTGACGGGGACATACTCCCTACTCCCTTTCATTGATTACACTGCTTGTAACACTATGTGTGAAAGAAGGAGAATCTGATCAGTTTTAGGATTCTTTCCTCTACTCACAGATTATGTTACAAGCAGTGTAATCCATAAAATAAAATTTCTCAATGAGAAAGGAGGGGGCATGTTCCTGTTGGACCATCTGCACTGCTGTTCCACCTGAAGATTATAGGCAATAAATATTTACTATTATTATGAATGAAGATCATCCAACCTGGAGAAAAAATATCCAAGTAACATTCGATTTTGTCAGCATATGCACAGAAAGATGTACATGCAGTTTTGCTGGATGAATAGCTCTGTAATTTTTACTTTATAAATAGATCCCTTAGCGTGAACGAAAATGTGTGTAATTTGCAGTTTACGTTAGCACGGCTTGCTATTCCATTGGGATTTATATGACTGCCATTTTTTCCTCATATATAATTTTTTTCCCTTTTTAGAACAATTTGGTATGCTTTGTTTTATATTACCCCCTGGTCCAATTCCTGAGTAGAATATATTTACATACTGTATATCTTTTAATTCTGTATCTTTTTAACTACAAAAAATGTCTCATAACTGATTTATTGCTCAGTGTAGCACATGCCATTATTTTAAGTATATCTAAAGCCAACTCTTTTTTAGGGCCTGTTCACACCACATGCAGTCCAGTGCGTTTTTCTTTTCTGCATCAAAAACGTATTGATAGTAGGTTACATGGTTTCCAATGGCATGATTCACACCAGTGTGGTCAGTTCCAGTGCGTTCCAGTTTCGGAAAAAACAGTAGAACCTGCTGCATTTTTTTTGCACTGAACTGTACTGGAACGCAGTAAAACATGTGCAAAATGCACCACAAATGCACCAGAATGCACCAAAAACACATGTACTTGTTTAAGAAAGAGAGGGGAATCAATGAACTGGAATGCAGAAAACATGCATTAGAAAAACGCAACAAAATCGCACTGAAATTCATCAAAAACATGCATACAGAAACGCATTCGGACTGTGTTTCTACGGTGTGCACCAGCCCTAAAGTGGAACTTTACTCATAACAACTTGATAAAAAATAATGTTCTTTAGCAAGCAAAATATATTCCACATTCATGTTTCCCTGCGGTTTCCACACCTGCGGTCATACCATAGGCTGAGAAGTATGGGGGTGCCATTCAGAATGAATGGCAGCCCCACGCTTCTCACAAGAGCAGCGGGATTTGGGTGCAGGTGGTTGCGGGTGCGGGAACAGGTGCGATTCCTGCACCCACAAACCAACCCGCAGCCTTCGGGCTAGTGTGAACCAGGGCTAAATTAATATTCCCTTGTTTCAGTAAAGAGTGAATCCGGTAAAAGCCTGTGTAGATACAATAATTTTATCACATAAGTAGTATGAGGTTAGCTTAATACAACTTTATTTTAAATTTCTTTTATTTAAATAATAAACAATACATTTTAAATTTAAATGTAGAATTAAGGTCTGATTGTCTACAAGATGGATACATTCAATTTCCTTTCTATTGATATAATTCAGTAATATGAAACATAGCCAAAGCTAATTATCAGGAAATCTTGGTTGATTTTTGATTTGGTTTTTCAACGTCAGAACTGAAATCCATGTTTAACCAACTCATTGCGAGAAGAGTAGAAGTACACTGATTGCTAATCCATAAAACAAAACATTATGGTCAAATAAAAAGTAGACCCTACTAGAAAATGACATAGCACGTGCCATGTTCTTTGTGACCCCCTCCAGCTGGTCTGTGACCCACAGCAAGGTGGGGTCAAAGGGGACCTTTTCTTTTTTTGTACTTAGTTTCCCTGTGAGCTGCACAGCAGCTGGGAACTGCCCATCAAAAGAGACAGTCCACCCCACTGCACAGTTCCGCCCGTTAATTAGAAAAGAAAGTGAAAATAAGACTTTTTTTTTTCTCCTATTTACCGCAGGAAGGTGAATTCGATTAATTCTATACTTTACTAGCTGCTATCAGCAGCACCACCTTCTCTGGACACTGACTCAAATGATGAAAAGTTCGCTTAATGGTATAGTTGTATGAATTCTAAACACATACTTTATTTTGTCACTAGTGCTAACATCTCCTGGAAACTGCTAAAGCTCATAATATTGCCCAGTAAATTACATTTTTTTGTAGGTGGGTGGATGGGCTGTCGAGGTCAATGCTATGGTTGATCATCAGTTATTTTTTATGGTAGCATTTAGATTCCTTCTTGGTTATGACGGCACATCTCATATAGTAATAGATTTATAGTTAAATCTATGGAGCGGCCATCACATGTTAAAAGAGTCTGAAGTATATTTCTTTCCAACGTCCTATACTCCCCTCCAATTCTGCAGGAATAAAGCATCTTATTTTATGACACCATGCACAATACAGCTGAAGATCCAGGCCACAAATTAAAGTGACAATTTAAGTCCATACACCGAAAGCATATAAAATCAACTCAATCACAATATGCTTTTATATATTCTTCTAATGTGGCTTTTGGAACATTGGAACTGAATAATTAAAAATGTATATGTTCCATATTCACTATTATAGAAATAACATTTTTAATTGCACTGAAACCTTGCAGGTGAAAAAACTGTACAATCTTGTATTCATTATATATACACTGCTCAAAAAAATGAAAGGAACACTTTTTAATCAGAGTATAGCTTCAAGTCAATTAAACTCCTGGGATATTGATCTGGTCAGTTAAGTAGCAGAGGGGTTGTTAATCAGTTTCAGTTGGTTTGGTGTTAATTAAATTAACAACAGGTGCACTAGGTGGACAACAATGAGAAGACCAAACAAGAATGGTTTTACAGGTGGAGGCCACTAACATTATTTCCTTACTCATCTTTTCTGACTGGTTTTCACTAGTTTTGCATTTGGTCCTACAGAGTTGCACAGGCAGTCCAACGCCTCCAGGATGCCACATCAATACTTGCCATTGCCAGAAGGTTTGCTATGTCTCCCAGCACAGTCTCCAGAGCATAGAGGATATTCCAGGAGACAGGCAGTTACTCTAGGAGAGCAGGACAGGGCTGTAGAAGGTCTTTAATCCATCAGCAGGACCAGTATCCACTCCTTTGTGCAAGGAGGAACAGGATGAGCACTGCCAGAGCCTTACAAAATGACCTCCAACAGGCCACTGGTATGTATGTATGTCTCTGACCAAACAATCAGAAACAGACTTCATGATGGTGGCCTGAGGACCAGACATCCCCTAGTGGGCCCTGTGCTCACTGCCCAGCACCATAGAGCTCAATTGGAATTTGCCATTGAACACCAGAATTGAAAGGTTTGCTGACACCCTTTGCTTTTCACAGATGAAGGAATGTTCACCCTGAGCACATGTGACAGACGTGAAAGGGTCTGGAGAAGAGTTATGCTGCCTGTAACATCATTCAGCATGACTGTTTTGGTGGTGGGTCAGAGATGGGGAGGTATATCCATGGAGGGATGCACAGACCTCTACAGGCTAGACAATGGCACCCTGACTGCCATTAGGTATCAGGATGAAATCTTTGGACCCATTGTCAGACCCTACGCTGGTGCAGTGGGTCCTGGGCTCCTCCTGGAGCACGATAATGCCCTCATGTGGTGAGTGTATTCAGGCAGTTCCTGGAGGATGAAGGAATTTATACCATTGAATGGCCCCCACACTCACCTGACCTAAATCCAATAGAACACCTCTGGGATATCATGTTTCGGTCCATCTGATGCTACCAGGTTGCACCTCAGACTGTCCAGGAGCTCAGTGATGCCTTGATCCAGATCTGGGAGGAAATACCTCAGGACACAATCCTTCGTCTCATAAGGCGCATGCCCCGATATTATCAGGCATGCATACAAGCATGTGGGGGCCTTACAAACTACTGCATACCATTTTGAGTTGCTGCAATTTAATTTCAGCAAAACGGACTTTGATTTTTGGGATGTCTTTGAATTCAGTCCTCTGCAGGTTGATAATTTTCATTTCCATCAAACGATGGGGCATCCTTACGTTCCTAACACATTACCCCGTCCATATCAGTATAGACATCCAGCATGATATTTTTCCCTAATTGAGATATGATGTGTTTTCAAAGTGTTCCTTTATTATTATTTTTTCTTTAATAAATATTCCGTGTTTTAAATTTTAACTGCATCTCAAACTGACACTACACTTTTCAGTCTATTTACAACTATATATCTATAAAAAAAATGAAGTTCAAGGCAACTTACAGGGTTACCCTTGCAGGGGTTTTGGGGTTTTTAGAATCGCCATGACAAAACTGTCTTTCCTATGTCAAAAACGTCATAGGCCCTAAACCTCTGCAGAGACTCACCAGGTTGTCTGTCAGCTTTGTGACAACCAAAATGTCCACCTTTATTGAACAGGATCCTGGCTAATGACTCACTGGGGTTGATTTACTAAAACTGGAGAGTGCAAAATCTGGTGCAGCTGTGCATGGTAGTCAATCAGCTTCTAACTTCAGCTTGTTCAATTATATTTTAAGAAAAAAAAAACCTGGAAGCTGACTGGACCAAATTTTGCACTCTGAAGTCTTAGTAAATCAACCCCACCATCATTTAAAACCTCTCAGACGACTGTGTTTTTTTTCTGCATCAAAATGCATGGATATTAGGTTATATGGTTTCCAATCGCACCATGCTGCATTTTTTCTACATGAACTGTACGCATCTAAAATGCACCAGAACGCAGCTAAATGTACCGCATCTCCTCTCCTAAAAAATTAATTGGAATGCATAAAAAAATGCATCAATAATGCACATGCAGAAATGCATCTGGACTGCATTTCTATAGTGTATATCGACCATAAGGCCAAAACACACGGTCAGTCTGTTCACACATGCTACTCCTACATCAGTTTGTCTCAGGGGATGGAGCCCTAAATCAAAGGCAGCCCCTTGATTAAAAAGCTGTTCACACCTGCACCATCAGGCTGCTGCTCTCCAGAAAACCATGGACACAGGATTAGAGGTTTAATCCCTGCCAAGATTCTTTGGAGCCTCCAAATTCCAGAACCAATCCAGGAGTTACCAATCCCAGAGAAAACTACTGTCTCAACTCAGAATAGTTAATCTGGAGAGCCCCGACATGCATCAGTGAGAACCCTGTGTGACATATACCCGTTCTAACACCATGAAAACGCGGAGTACTGCCACTATGTATATATTTATTTATATATCTATGAAGAAACATCTGTCTGCCTGCTTTTGAGTCATCTGTATTGATCAGGTCAGAGCTATGACTTGATGTCAGTCAGGTCATAGAAGATTTAAAAATGTCAGTTCCCTGCAATAGAAGAGATAGTATATTCATTTGGATGCTTGTGTTCCTTGCTGTTGTGCTGTTTTTTTCCTACAGTTCCTACACAACACCAGAGCTTTGCAATTATGTAGGGCACAGGTGTCAAACACAAGGCCCATGGGCCAAATCCGGAACTCCATGCCATTTCATGTGGCCCTTGCACCTCCCCTGCAGGTACCCCCTTGTCTCCACCCCCACCTTGTCTCAGCAGTTGGCAGCAGAGAGGAGAATAGAACTCCTCTGCCAAACCTCTTAGTGCAGCTGCAGCACCCCGTCATCTCTGCCTCCCCTTGCATTCAGCAGACTCTGGTAACTGACTCCATTCCTCTTCTGGTTCTCCTCCAGACCCAGCACTTTCTGCTTGCCAGCTCTACCCCCAAAGGGGGTGCACAGTGATGTTAGGGAGGGTGTGGGATTCTCGACATCGGATGTAATGGGGGGGGGGGGTTGAGTGCTCTGGACATCTAGTCCTACAGATACAACTGGCCCTTTAAGGGCAACCATAATGCTGATACTCAATGAAATGGAGTTTGACACCCCTGATGTAGGGGATCAAACCACAGCATGGGATAGGAGACAAAGGCATTTGACACTTTCGGAAGTGTCAGATGATGAAGAGATGGATGGAATCAACAGTGCTGAAACAAAAGAAAGGCTGGAGACTGTGAGCTGCAAGATAGAGGTGAGTATACTACCTCTATTGCAGTGAACTGACATTTTTAATTCTTTAGAGATCTTATGTAGAGGCTGGAAAGAGGAGCCACAGCACACAACAAAGGACCAGGAATCTGTCACTTCTGGAAAGAAAAGGAGACCCTACCATCCCTTCCTTGCTTCTCACAATACTCCTACAGCCATGTTATTGATGTTTTTCTTCTCAAACTGTTCGTGTTGAAATGGTCTCCTAGTAGTCCCTTCACCCTTTATATACTTTACTTAAACTTTATAAACTATTTCTTTTTGAAAATGGCTGTTCTTTTTCAGGATTGCTTTTTCATTTACTAGTGTGTTTAAGATCTAATTGCTTTACCTACCCTAGTCCTAAAAATCAACCTTCACACTTAAAGTGTTATTAAACCCACAACAGGAAACCAGTCTGTATATGCAGTAAAGAATGCTTGTTATACTCACTGAGGAACCTAAGGGGTTAATCTTCCACATTGTGTAACAAGGTTGTTTGATCCTGTCTTCCCTGATCCTCCGCTTTTACTGTCCCCAATCCATCTGCCATAGTGCAGTGCTCTGTTTGATGTGTATTACTAGAGAGGTTTTATTTTGGGGGGGGAAGGGCGCACGTGATTGGCACACAACCAATCAGTGCTGTCCAGACAGAGGGTCAGGGGTCATACAGACTCATAAGACAGTCAGAGGAGAATGAAAACTCTGCCTACAAGATCAACCAGTACTCGGCCAGACACTGATAGAAATCACAAGACTGATCTAACTGCTGATGAGAAAAGATATTGAGCAGCTTATAATTACTAAAATAATTGCATTTCCATATTTTGTGTACTGTGAAAGACTGGATATAGTGAACATAGGGTCCTGGCTTTAGTAACACTTTAACATAACTGTAATATTTATTCATTAACCTAAGTATTGCAATGAACCCCTAACCGAACACCCAATATACCATCAACAGTTAAATTAATTCTTACACTTAACCCTAACCTTAACCCTTAAAGTTGGTGTAAACCCCAAACATGAAATATGGACAAAGCACATCCTTCTATACTGTGCACTTGCCTCACTCCAAAGCACTGAGTGAGTTTTCTCTCTGCTGCCTCCTTCCTCTTTCATCTGCAGGAGTCACATATGACAGATTTTCCAGCACTAAGCCTTTGATTGACAGCCTCAGCTCTCTGTGTACTCTGAGGAGTTGGTGTGTCCTTCCCCTCCAATCAGGGCTCAGAGCTCTCCTCACTGAGCTCTGCAGTGTGAGACTTCAGATCTCTACCCCCTGCTGCTAGATATGAGAAAAAAATAATTTGATCTGTGTATTTTTAAAACTATCTGCATTAGAATGTCTACAGATAAACAGGTACAACTTATGTAGGAGGATTTGTTTGATCTCTGTGTATCACTGGAGGATATGGTTCACTGGTATGTGAAAGTGTTTCCGTCATTTTCAATCTAACCCTTAATAATATAAGCCAGTGCTAAAACCAATGATCTAAAGAACAATTTTAACAAAATGTGGCATTCCCTTGGTAAATGAGATGCAGCTCATTATTATTATTATTATACAGGATTTATATAGCGCCAACAGTTTGCTCAGCACTTTACAATATAACGGGAGACAATACAGCAACAATACAGTTCAATACAAGAGGAATAGGAGGGCCCTGCTCCTTGGAGCTTACAATCTAGGAGGGAGGGGCTAGTGGTACAAAAGGTAGTAACTGTGGGGGATGGACTGGTTGGAAGAGTAGAAGATTCCAGTATTAGCTGAGGGCAGGATAGGCTTCCCTGAAGAGATAGGTTTTCAGAGATCGCCTAAAAGTGGGCGGAGTAGGCGATAGTCTGATAAAAGCTCATGCAGAGAATGGTTTTCTAAAGGAGTTGAGAATATTCACTCAGTCCAGTCATGTGAATATGTGTTTGATTTTCACATGATTGAATAATTGATGTAAAGATTCACCCAATTTTTTTGTGTGAAGATTCTGCCCACCTTTAGTAAAGCAGCCCAATAGTTAATCAGTACAGGATTGGGCCATTCAGTGGAACTAAACTCTCTCAATCAACATGAACTATTTTTTAAGTCTTATGATGCTAGTGTTAGTAAATAGATAGGAAGGTATATTATATTTACTTGTTTTAAACTTTTTTTTTTTTTTATTTCTTCAGTTGCTTCCTAGTTTCTGGCTTAGGCCAAAATGATTTCATACATCCTGGGACTCTTCATGGGCATGTTTTTTTTTTCCTTTCATCTGGAGGAGGGGAGGAGGGGCTTTCTCAGCTAAGGGCACCCTCCTGTCTGCATGAATGAGCTAAGGACAGATGGATTCCACAAACTAAATGTTACATGATTCACCTGCCCTTACTGAAGATGGCAACAGTTAAAAATGCTGTGGATGGGGAAGGGTGTTTTTCAAAGTGATTTCTTAGCAAATTGAAAAATGGAGACATGGATAAATGGGTTTGCGCTAAATTTTAAATGTGAATTAAACTGCATTTTCTCCATTTTCTCTATTATCTTGACAATAAAAGTTGTTTGGATTAAAGAAAAAAACAAAAACTGCATTTTCAATTTTGTGATGCTCAGATGCAGTTTAGTTCTGCTGGTCCAACAAAAGAAGTTTTGTGAAAATTATTTCAGTAAATAAGAGCTACCACAATCTATTCTACCATAAGAAATCACTTACACAGAACAGAACATTTTATTTCTATGGACTGACTGTTACTGCTGTTACAGAATATGGCATTTCTATATAAATTAATTAATGCATTGCTCTATAAAAATAGTCGCGCTGATAACCATTGTGATTAAGAGTGAGCTATCGTATGCAATTTAAAAAAGAAATACGTTCTTTTTTAATAGGTAGTGACATGGAACAAGTGCAGGAAAGTCAGCATGCAGCGTATGGTGACCTTTGTTTAATATGCTCATATCTGGGATCAGCGTAGCTTTATTGTTCTCTACAAGTCAGGAGTGTTAGTGCAGGCCGGTCTAAGGTGAGCAGGAACAATACAGAATAAGGTGTTTTTCTGTGTGCAGAACACTGGAATATTGTTTGATCTAAGTATTTTATCAACAAATCAAATCCACGTGGAAATGTAGGGAAGGACACTTGCTCTTTGTTTCCACAAAGAACTTTTGTGATCAGATAAAACACAATATAAAAGCCTGAAAAAAGAATTTTAAGAGACACGAGGATGAAATGATAAGCCTTTGTCAGCAGACTAGTAAGTGCTTCTATATACAACTTTTTACCCTGTTATTGCTTTATCCTGCAATATGGTCCAAAATGAAAAGATAAATTCACCTTTTGAAAAAAAAATGCACTTTTTTGCAGCTATAAAAAAAAATGTGAATTTATTTTTTTTGTTCTACAGAGCCTGCAGAGCATTGCACCCACAATCAGAAGATCATGGGGGACAATGTCAGGCTCCTGCAGGTGCTCAGGATAGCTGTCTGCCCATACTTCCTGTACAGGCAGGCAGTTACTTGAGAGCAGGAAAGTCACTGAACTATGAGAGCTTTCAATGAGAACTACAAGCCATCTGCCACAATGGTTGACAGTACTTGTAATCTATTCATTCACAGGAAACTGTGAATGAATTAAGCAGCCATGTGGGCGAAGCTCCGCACGGCTATGCTGTTTTCAAATTGTGACAGCGGGTGCAGGGAGAAGATCCCCCACTCACTGTCACGGGGGGAAGGGAAACTGCCACGGGGGCAAGGGTGCCTGCAGAACATGTTACATGTTATACCCCAAATATAGGTGTAATATGTAACATGTTCATAAAGATGAACTTAGCCTTGAAGCAGTGTTTATGGCAGACCTTGACATAATATGACATAATGGGGTTGATTGACTAATGGCAAAATAATCTGGGCACTTCGTATATTAAGTTGCACTCTACAAGTGCATTTGCTCCAGAGAGAAAAGTAGAACCATAGCCAAAACTTTTTTTTTATTTTGGATTTGTTTTATTTTTGGTAAGTGAGGGTTATAACCCCTGTCAGTTTATTTTTTGCTATCTGTGTCCTATTGGGGACATTTTCCTTCACTTCCTGTCCCATAGCCAAAACAGGAAGTGAGAAAATCTCTGCAAATTAAGGGAATTCCTTGGGAATCTCCAGGTTGCCTCCAGTGTCCCCATTGGACACATTTCCCCTTTATTACTTTTCTGGGGACAACCCAAAATCTGGGGTTTCTTTTACTTTCACCAGGATAATATTAAACATGACAAGGGGGAGGCTCTTCTGACTTCCATCATCCAATCATGTGCAAGCAAAAATGCTGTTTTTTTTATTTTCCTTCCACATGTTTGTGTATTCTTTGTAAAGTAAAGTTTTTCTTCATTTACTAAGCTACGGGTGTCAAACTGGCGGCCCTCCAGCTGTTGCCAAACTACAAGTCCCATGAGGCATTGCAAGATTGACAGTTACAAGCATAACTTCCAAAGGCAGAGGCATGATGGGACCAGGGGCGGACTGACCATTCGGGCACTGCCCGAGGGCCTGGGGTCAGTAGGGGGCCCCATGAAAGGCATTCAAAAAAAGAGGGATTTGTGAAAAGAAATTCACAGAAAAAGCGGCTACATTATGAACAGAACGTGACACTCAGAAAAATTTCCAAAAATTATGCTTTATTACACATATATAAATATGACATATGGGCATTCGCCCTGGTTTACCATCACCTCAGTATGAGACAATACACACAGACCTAAAACCATATAAAATGACACCAAGACCGGTCTAAATGCATGTGCAACAGAAAAAATGACTGCAGGAGTCTAATGTCCCTGTAGCACAGACACATAGGTGAACACTTCCCAAAAGAGGTGTATCCAAAAATTATACCATAGGCATACCATAATATTGAATATTATAAATAGAACAATACCATTATGGTGAATCCCAGTCAGGGAATCCAAAAATTGTACTATGGATATAAATATCACATGTATGCAATGCAGCAAGCACAATATGCGTCAAAAAGAGAACAACAAGCCTCAGGCCTGTATGGAGGGAGACATAAATGTCAAATATATGATGCAATACATTCCTGTGCCGGCACACGTGGTTGGGGCCCATTCATCTGTAATATAAACAGCTGTATCCTAGAGCTCTTGAATGAAAATATGCCCCATTTATTCCCAGGGTGGAAGAAAAGATGCAAAAAGCAGCACTCTGCTTGAAATGGTATCTTCACCACTATATGTGGACTACACACCACCTTTCGTAGGGAAAACAGGACATATCCCAAAAGATCTTCTGCCTGTTGAAATATATGTGGTATATCCTGTATCCTATACAAAGCACCATGATGTCCCCATCCTGTAGTGAGACAAATGATATGTGGGAAGTCACTGACAGAGTTTCCACTCAATAAGATATATAGGTGTCATATAGATCACAGAGGACCATATATCTAATGTCCTGTAACAGTCCACTCACCACCTGTGCTGTGGGTATTAGGAATGAAAGAGATGTCCTTCATGGGTACTGCCATACACGGCCACAGAGGCCTAGGAACCACCGCTGACATCCGCCGATATACCGCGGGTTCCAGCCCCTTCTTGGCGCTTGTGCTGCTCACACTTGCCTCATGGCATATGAAAATGGCTTCCTCCTTATGGGTCAGCGTGCGTTCCACCTAATGCGCATGACCGGAAGTGACGTATCTGACGTATGACGTCAACGCGTTTCGCCGATGGGCGTATCTCACTCAGCTTCGTCAGGACCAATGAAACAACTGCATTTCAATTTCCTATTTATAGTGGGTAAGGACCCACCCATTTATGCAAAAAAGCTAACCTGCAATTGTTCCTAATGGAAGAAAAAAAGGGGGGCTAAATACTTAGCACAGCTGCTGGTCTTTGTTGAATATAATTAAAAAGACAGACGGCTGGAGACAACAGAGAGGGGAGAGGCTTAGCAATTTTGACAATACATATATTGATCAAAAGATCATGAATTAAATATACCAGTCAATTAACGCTTTTATCACATTTTAACCAGAAGATGGCGATATAAATCAGAGAATCAACAATTCTATTCATTGAATCAGGTTTTTTAGGAGACAATGTAAATTACCAAAAGACACCACAAGATGGCAATATAACCTGGGAGTTCTCATAAGGGTCATTACAACAAAAATACCCCAATTCTCAGGCAACCATCCTATGGTGTGGTTATTATTCAAAAAGAGAAGGTATTAAGGGACAATTAACCAGATAATCAATCCTTTTACATTTTTTAGAGCTATATTGAAGCTCATACCATAAGATCATCCATACTTTTGTTAATATTCCCAATATATATAGGTTTATTTTGGGGTTATTTAATCTAAAGTCCAACCCTTTATAAAGACAAAAAAATGCCGTAAATTGCCCACCGCATGGCAATAAGCAGGTATATAGTCCTATAAACCTATTTTTCCAAAAACACTTGGAGGTCACATTCCACATTTAACCCCTTAGGGTACAGTGTATCAAGTTTATATATCCAATGTTTCTCCTTTTTAAGCAGTTCTCTGTCAAAATCACCTCTCCTTTGTGGGAAGTGCAGTGCATAGAAACCTTTCACTTTTGTACCGTCCAGTTTACCTCCATGATATTTGGCATAATGTTGGGCAAGATTACTGTCAGGGTCATTTGATCTAATATCTCTAAGATGTTCACCTATTCGTACTTTGAGTTGTCTTTTAGTCTTACCAACATACATCTTTTTACAGGGACAGGTTAAGATATATAATACTCTCACTGTGGAGCAGTTTATGAGACTTTGAATCTTATAGTGAGTGTTATTTCCTGAGTCATAAAAGGAAGAAGTAGAAGTCGATCTAAACGAAGAGTATTTCGCTCACATTCTAGATCAATGGGAGAAACCATGTCCAGTGAAAGTGACTCTGAAAATCTTGGAAAATCTGTCTCTTTTTTAGACCAACAAAATGGAGAACCTCCTCATATCCATCAATCACAGATGGGAAGAGGATCCAAAAAGAAAGTAGAGGAATCCTTAAAAAACAAACATCAGGAGGACAAGGGCAGAACAAGAAGTCAAAGGAGGTAGTAGAAGAGAATATCCATGACAATAAGGTAATCAATTTGGCTAATTTTCCACTCAGAAGGGAACATATTTCTTTATTGAACAAAGGTATGTCCTTCTCACCAGTGACCCCCATGGACGAGTTCGAGGTATTTAAAGATGTTAACTTATTTCTAAGAAAAGTTTTCTTGAGAATGATACATGGTAATCCCACTATTTTGGAGGACATGGCCTCTGACCCGTCCATTGAGGACCGCAAGATGCTAGATATGTTGATATCTCTCATAGAGGAAAATGAGGATGGTGATGAGAGTGTAATAGACCTGGACAATTCCAATAATATAAATAGGAAGGTTGATCTGAATATTAGATCGACAAAAATGCCGAAAATTCGCTCCAACATGAGGATCTCGACATTTCTAGATTTTGTTGCTGATGACCTTAAAAATCTTGAGTGGAAAATGCCAATTGGTGATAATCTTACCAAAAAAGAAAGAAAAGCTCTTAAAGAACTAAAAGAGACCAAAGATATTGTTATTAAGAGAAGCGATAAAGGGGGTAATGTAGTGATTTTGAATGAACAAAACTATGTCAGGGAGGTGAAGCGCTTATTGAGTGATTCATCCACATATAGGAAAGTGACTGCGAATCCTTTCCATATGGTGGTAAAAAAACTAAATTCCATCTTAATACTAGGAAAAGAAGTGGGTTTGTTAACTAAAAAAGAATATGACTATCTGAGAACTGAAGAATTTAATCACCCTACTTTTTACATTATCCCTAAAATACATAAAAATCAAGAAAATCCTCCAGGTAGACCTATTGTTTCAGCCATTAATGGTCCCCTAGATAAAACAGGGAAATATATAGATTTGTTCCTTAAAGATATGGTTCCTAATCTCCCCTCCTATGTAAGGGACACTAAAGATGTGTTGGCTAAGATTGAAAACATGATCATTAATGATAACTCCATTCTAGTGGGAATAGATGTGGAATCACTTTACACCTCTATCCCACATGAATGTGGTGTGAGATCAGTCTCCTATTTTCTTGATAAAACATATCCTACTTTGGGAGGACAGAACGAATTTATTAGTGAGTTATTGGAGTTTGCATTAAAACATAACTTTTTTCAATTTAACAATACCTTTTATCAACAAACTAGAGGTACCAGTATGGGAGCACCGTGGGCTCCAGCCTACGCATGTCTCCACTTGGGGTTTTGGGAGGAGCGGGTTGTCTTCAGATCATCAAGATTTCTTGCTAATGTCCAGATCTGGTTAAGATATATAGATGATGTGTTCCTTGTGTGGCGAGGAACATCTGAGGAATTAAAACTATTTTTGGGAGAGTTAAATCAGAACTCCTTCAACATTGGACTCACGTATATATTTGATGAAAGATGTATTTCTTTTCTGGATCTGGAGATTAGACTTGAGAATGGAAGACTCCTTACAAAGACATATAGAAAACCTACTGCTGCCAACACCCTACTAGAGGCAAGAAGCTATCATCCACGTTCACTGATTTCAGGGATTCCAGTGGGACAGTTTTTGAGATGCCGGAGAAATTGCTCAAACATCAATGACTTTAGAATGGAGGCTCAGGACCTCTATAGAAGATTTAGAGAAAGGGGATATTCCCACTCCCAAATTAGAAATGCTCGGAGACGGGCATATCAAACTGACCGCGAGGACTTATTATCTCCTAAAAAGGATGTAAAGGCTAAACCGAGTGATCAACCTGTTAGAATGATAACCCAATTTGGAGCCCAATGGCAAGATGTAAAATTGATATTAGAAAAACATTGGAAGATTCTAACTCAATGTCCTAGGTTGAGTAAGATTGTAGGTGAGCGCCCCCAGATGGTAGCAAGAAGAGCACCAAATCTTGGTGACCTCCTTATTCATTCAGATTATCAACCATTAAAACAAACAACATGGTTAAAATCACGTACTAAGGGGATGTTTAAATGTGGAAAATGTCAAATCTGCAAATATGTGGATCGTACGGATTCCTTTTATGACTCAGGAAATAACACTCACTATAAGATTCAAAGTCTCATAAACTGCTCCACAGTGAGAGTATTATATATCTTAACCTGTCCCTGTAAAAAGATGTATGTTGGTAAGACTAAAAGACAACTCAAAGTACGAATAGGTGAACATCTTAGAGATATTAGATCAAATGACCCTGACAGTAATCTTGCCCAACATTATGCCAAATATCATGGAGGTAAACTGGACGGTACAAAAGTGAAAGGTTTCTATGCACTGCACTTCCCACAAAGGAGAGGTGATTTTGACAGAGAACTGCTTAAAAAGGAGAAACATTGGATATATAAACTTGATACACTGTACCCTAAGGGGTTAAATGTGGAATGTGACCTCCAAGTGTTTTTGGAAAAATAGGTTTATAGGACTATATACCTGCTTATTGCCATGCGGTGGGCAATTTACGGCATTTTTTTGTCTTTATAAAGGGTTGGACTTTAGATTAAATAACCCCAAAATAAACCTATATATATTGGGAATATTAACAAAAGTATGGATGATCTTATGGTATGAGCTTCAATATAGCTCTAAAAAATGTAAAAGGATTGATTATCTGGTTAATTGTCCCTTAATACCTTCTCTTTTTGAATAATAACCACACCATAGGATGGTTGCCTGAGAATTGGGGTATTTTTGTTGTAATGACCCTTATGAGAACTCCCAGGTTATATTGCCATCTTGTGGTGTCTTTTGGTAATTTACATTGTCTCCTAAAAAACCTGATTCAATGAATAGAATTGTTGATTCTCTGATTTATATCGCCATCTTCTGGTTAAAATGTGATAAAAGCGTTAATTTACTGGTATATTTAATTCATGATCTTTTGATCAATATATGTATTGTCAAAATTGCTAAGCCTCTCCCCTCTCTGTTGTCTCCAGCCGTCTGTCTTTTTAATTATATTCAACAAAGACCAGCAGCTGTGCTAAGTATTTAGCCCCCCTTTTTTTCTTCCATTAGGAACAATTGCAGGTTAGCTTTTTTGCATAAATGGGTGGGTCCTTACCCACTATAAATAGGAAATTGAAATGCAGTTGTTTCATTGGTCCTGACGAAGCTGAGTGAGATACGCCCATCGGCGAAACGCGTTGACGTCATACGTCAGATACGTCACTTCCGGTCATGCGCATTAGGTGGAACGCACGCTGACCCATAAGGAGGAAGCCATTTTCATATGCCATGAGGCAAGTGTGAGCAGCACAAGCGCCAAGAAGGGGCTGGAACCCGCGGTATATCGGCGGATGTCAGCGGTGGTTCCTAGGCCTCTGTGGCCGTGTATGGCAGTACCCATGAAGGACATCTCTTTCATTCCTAATACCCACAGCACAGGTGGTGAGTGGACTGTTACAGGACATTAGATATATGGTCCTCTGTGATCTATATGACACCTATATATCTTATTGAGTGGAAACTCTGTCAGTGACTTCCCACATATCATTTGTCTCACTACAGGATGGGGACATCATGGTGCTTTGTATAGGATACAGGATATACCACATATATTTCAACAGGCAGAAGATCTTTTGGGATATGTCCTGTTTTCCCTACGAAAGGTGGTGTGTAGTCCACATATAGTGGTGAAGATACCATTTCAAGCAGAGTGCTGCTTTTTGCATCTTTTCTTCCACCCTGGGAATAAATGGGGCATATTTTCATTCAAGAGCTCTAGGATACAGCTGTTTATATTACAGATGAATGGGCCCCAACCACGTGTGCCGGCACAGGAATGTATTGCATCATATATTTGACATTTATGTCTCCCTCCATACAGGCCTGAGGCTTGTTGTTCTCTTTTTGACGCATATTGTGCTTGCTGCATTGCATACATGTGATATTTATATCCATAGTACAATTTTTGGATTCCCTGACTGGGATTCACCATAATGGTATTGTTCTATTTATAATATTCAATATTATGGTATGCCTATGGTATAATTTTTGGATACACCTCTTTTGGGAAGTGTTCACCTATGTGTCTGTGCTACAGGGACATTAGACTCCTGCAGTCATTTTTTCTGTTGCACATGCATTTAGACCGGTCTTGGTGTCATTTTATATGGTTTTAGGTCTGTGTGTATTGTCTCATACTGAGGTGATGGTAAACCAGGGCGAATGCCCATATGTCATATTTATATATGTGTAATAAAGCATAATTTTTGGAAATTTTTCTGAGTGTCACGTTCTGTTCATAATGTAGCCGCTTTTTCTGTGAATTTCTTTTCACAAATCCCTCTTTTTTTGAATGCCTCTTTTGGCTACTGAATGGAGACCAAATATTGGGTGACATGATAATTCATTTGACAACCTCTTAATAACCATCTTTAATACAGGCCCCATGAAAGGCCCCTGGTAACTTTTTATAGGCTTTTTTGGGTGTGCTTTGAGTGTGGGCAAGGAAACAGGGGCCCCATGATCCCCTATTGCCCAGGGGCCCCATGAGTTGTCAGTCCGCCCCTGAATGGGACACCCCTGTACTAAGCTCTGGAGCAACCCCAGTGTCTGTATCTTTTAGATTTAAGGTAAACCCGTTGTGAGCCTATGGAAATTAAAATATGTGACTATTCTTGAAGCTGTCTATACACTGTTAGGCCTCTTGCACAGGTGATTACCTTTTGGCGCTGGATCTTTAAGGGGTTTGTGATGCCGGGAGGCGGGGCAGGGTTTAGGGGCATGTGACCTCCGTGATTGGAGCAGTCACATGATTGGAAAGCTTTCGACTGCAAGTAGCGATCGGGAACTTTCCGTGAGGCACCTGTAAATGTGGCGAGAGCGCACAGGTCTCGGCACATCTTTTGTTTACATTGGGTACACAAATATGTGTCCTTGGCCAAGGCCCACTCACCAAGAGGTCCCATATTTGCATACACTTAGTGCTAAGGAGTTAAAAAAAAATTTTTTTTTATTGATCTGAATATCGATGCATTGTTATCTATGCACAGTGTTTCGTAAAGATCAGTGATTCATCCATGAATACAGAGGCATAAAACAAATGAAAAAAATGATGTTTGAGTGCAGTAATTTACACATGTACACGTTTGCATTTTATTGACAACAAAGAATAATTTTGTGTGTATATACACATATGAGTGTTTATGCTTATTTACGCAGTTTTACAGAACATTTTATTCAGGATTTTTCTGGCAACAAGATTCTGAGTATAAACATCAGTACATTTTTATGTCTGTGTGCAACTGTCCCTAATCTTTTTTGTTCAGCCAGCAGTGTGGATCAGATTCCTCCATCCAAACAAACAAGGTGGATGGAGATATTTCACCTGTTGGGACATTGTACTTAGGCAGGTGCACCCACCGCTGTCAGAATACATGCTAGCAGAAGAGCAGCTACATGGACCTGGCTGTCAGTATTGCTGGTATTCTATGTCTGATCAGTGACAGAGACTATTCACAAGTGCAAGAGGAACTGTGGAAAACTGATGTTGAGCCCACCCTTTACCCAATAGGAATACATAGAGAATGTGAAATGTTAGAATTGTGGGAGGTATAGTTCCACACACGCTGAGCTGGTTTGGTAAGCTTGAAGGAGGCACTAGGGCCCAGAAGACAAGTAGATTCCTGTTGCTTTTCCTGAGCGGAGGGTAGGAGAGTATGGGGCAGGGGGCAAGTTGAACTTCTGCAGAGAGACCACTGCTTCCACACATAAAATAAGGGTCCTTCTTCGATGCTGACAGGAGATTGGGCTTTCTACTCAGACTGTGACTGCTTTCAATTTTCATTTGGGCTTAAAAGAATATTTGTACCTTTATGATGTTGCTCATGTTGGACGATCTGGCCTACATGAGGTTTCAGAGATCTATAAAGTGATTTAAACCACCCAAAAATATTTAAACCTTCCTAATTACATATATTATCTAACTTTGTTTTTGATAAAAAAATCTCTCCTCTAATAGACACATCTGGTGATCCTGCCGTTCCTAAGGCTTCCCCCTTCCTGGTGGTAATGATCTGAAGGCTTAAAGAGCCTTTGCAGTGTTGCCACCACAGTGCACATGCTCCCTATTTAGCCTAGTAAGTAAGTTGTGCATTGCTATACATGGCCTACTTCCTAGGTCACATTACAGATGTTCCTGCTATCACTGCAGCACGTTCTGGGCAGGGGCGGAACTAAACCACAGCATGTCACATGTTATGTGATGTTACCTTAGCTATTACTTCCAGGCCATTCCTGTCTAAAGCAATTTTTTTCACTTTTTAGCTATGGACCTATTTATTCAGCAATGATTTTGGCATTACACTTTGCTAGGGTTGCCACCTCATCCCTTTAAAACCGAACAAATATAAATTACACAGGTTCTGTGGCTGATTAAGGTGGTAATTAAACTCATTTGCCTTATCTCCATTACATTATTATTATTATTAGCTTCAGAACCTGTGTAATTAATATGTGTTTGGTTTTAAAAGGATGAGGTGGCAACCTTACACTTCACCAAACTCCAACTGCTTTTAAATTTACCCAGGCCATGGGGTCCCCCTTGTACTGCATAGGTTAAATGTTCATTTGGCTGGAGGGGTGGTTGAAGTACAATTTTTGTATCTTTTTCTTGCTCCCACGCTGTCTGATGCTCTGGAATGTGGGTGAGCCCTTGCTGTCCTCCTTTACAATGCAAGACTGCTGGTTCTTCCATTTACATGATGGTATCAGAAAGCTGCTACCAGTTGGGCAGCAAAATGAAGTGTCTTTGTGGGGCCAGTCGCACAAAGACAAAGAAGCATATGGGAGCAGGGAATAAGGTAAGTATTTGCACATATTTCTCCTCAACTCCCCCCTCCAGACAAATGTGTGTTTAAATGTGTGCATTTTTGGGGGGTACCCCAGTGCATGGTACATTTGAACGCAGCCTGGAGTTGAGCTTTATGATAGGAAAGTAATACATTTCACTGGTGATGAATCAATCACTGTCATTTAAAACACATGCACCTGGAAAATTCACCTGCAGTGAATGTGAATGGTTGGTGATGGTCAAATTCACTGCTTTATAAATATGCTCCATAGTGTTTTGGAGGCATTTTTTTGGCAATGGCATCACGCAACATACACTTTTTTTCTAATTTGAACAGTACTATTTGAAACAAAAACACACTAGTAAAACTGTCGATAAAGTGCAGATATTCTATAATTTGTCCTGTTTATTATGAAAAAAAATTCATTTTATGGTACGCAACATAGAGACATGATTTACAAATATAATAAAGTCATTGTTTAAAAGAACATTTTGTCTGCCCTATAGCAGATTTACTGCTAAAGGGTGGGTGTTCTGTGCACAGTCGCGTATATAAACATGATTTTTTACTTCTGCCGTAGGGGGCATGTGCGCTGCTGGTCCGGCGCTTCTGCCGTGATTGGACACAGCAGAAGCCAATCAACAGGTGTCGGCCAATGGATGATCGCCAAGGACACAGACAGAACACAGCTCTGCCTATGTAAATAAGGCAGAGCTGTGTTCTGTCAGCGGCGATAAGCTAGATTTTCTTTGCCTGCAAAGCAGGGAATAAAATCTAGTAGATTGCCAAGTAAAAACAGCACATTGTGTACACAAAAACACTGGCTAGGCACACAGTTAACCCTTTGATCGCCCTTCCCAGCCAGTTACATTAATACAGTGACTGCATATTTTTAGCACTGTATTAGTGTCACTTGTTCCCACAAAGTGTCAGTTAGTGTCAGACTGTCCACAAAATCGCAGTCCAGCTAAAAGTCGCTGATCACCGCCATTTAGTATTAAAAGAAAAATTACAGTATATATACTATAGTTTGTAGATGCCATAACATTTGCACAAACCAATCAACATATGTTTATTGGGATTTTTTTTTTTACCAAAAATAGGAAGCAGAATACATTTTGGCCTACATTTGTGAAGAAATGTGATTTTTAAATTTTTTTATTAGATTTGTTTTATAGGAGACATTTTAGCAAATTGGGGGGGGGGGGTGTTTACATTCTGTATTTTTTCATTTATAGCACAAAAAAGAAAAAACCCAGAGGTGATCAAATATCACCAAAAGAAAGCTCTACTTGTGGGGAAAAAATTACATACATTTCATTTATGTAGCGTTGCACGACAATTGTCAGTTAAAATAACGCAGTGCTGTATCACAAAAATGGTCTGGTCATAAAGGGAGTTAAATCTTCCGGAGCTGAAGTGGTTAATGTATCACTAACATAAACAAAATGAAAAAAATTAAAATGAAAAAATATTTATAAACAACTTGGCTGTCTCTGGTTTTAATACCGTGATACGTTGGCCTGCATCAAGAATATATATTTGGGAAAGCATAATGGGGTCTGAATTCATAATACGCATTATTGCCCCAAGTCAATATAAGGTTCCTCCTTCGAACCTTCATGTCACCACTATTCCTGAGCTACTGAGTGCAGGAGGGGATCAGCATTGATCTATCTACTTAATAGCATCTTTGTAGATAATAGTTCCTATTTCCTTTTTTTTTTTTATTTAAGCCACGGTTCACACTAGAATGTGGTGCTGGAAACCCACGATCTGTGTGTGTTTCCCTGCTCCGTGTTGAAAATACAGTGCCCTTATGAACTTGCGTGTGTCAGTGCAATGGTAACAGCACCCCAAACGCAGGTCACCAATGCAGTGTTGCAGTGTGTTTCCAAAAGTAGTGCATGCACTACTTTGGTGTGAAGTGGTGTGATCCATCCAAAATGAATGGTCTGAAATTGCACCACATGGAATTGCATGTAAATTTTACAGGAATGTGGTGCCTATTCCTATGCGATTCACAGGACATTCGTAACGTGAACCTAGACGTAGAGACAGAGTTGCTTTAGAAATTTGACTTAATGCCTTGAGTAAATCATGAATACCCACAGCACACTGAAATTACATATGAAATGGATACTAACAACAAGGTATTTGGGTAGTAGGGTAGTTTGGTACACAGCAGCAATACTGCACAAGCTCTTGGCAGATAGGATTTATGTAATCTATACATTCCATTGCATAACATTAATTTTAAGACAGGAATGTTCCTTTAAAGCTACTTCTTTGTAGCCTGTAGAAATAAATAGGTTAAAGCCATGGAATAGTTATGCCTGAACAAGCAGACCTAACTCTCTTAACCACGTCATGATTAGCTCCACTGCATTAGCCACAATTTCGCCTCTAGCACTGTTTGCCTTTGTAACGACACAGTTCACGCTTTTTTTTAACAATAGTCTGGTAGAATCAGATAGTAGAAATTCTGTCCTGTATGCTGTGCCACATATTGTAGTGCATGCAGTTTTTGTTAGTAATATTTAACAACACATATACAAACTCCAGCCATCAACTTTTCAGGAATTTCAGCACTGCTTCAGTTATTGCCATGAATGATACAAACTGGCCGGTTAAGCTATATGTAAGTAACAGCTCTGATCACTTAAGTCACTTCTTATGATTGAGAAAGAAATATAATTGAATATTATGTGTATGATTTATGATTTGTATTATATATAATAAGTAGATCTTTAAGTAAAAAGCAGCATTACATATTCTGTTTCACTCTTAATTGCTATTCAGGATCAAGCTTTCCTGTAATTCAGGTGATGTGAATGTTGTCTAATGCAACTGTGTAGGTGGGGCTTGGCAAGCCAATACAAGGCTAAGATTCTTTACAGAAGAAGTTCTAAGTCCTTTCTACATCCGGAAAGCTTTATTTTTCCTCTAGACACTCTTGTCTCTGTTTAATTGATGGAGAGAAGCGAATTAGCATTTTCTTTTTGCAATACATATTTTAATAAAGTGATTTAGTAAATGTACAATAATGTTTCCCAAACTAAATAGGATATCCAAGAAGAAAGTTTCTCTTTACTCATGGGGTGAAAATTTACCTGGGTCAGTTAACGAAAGACCCTAAAAGATAACTGATAATCAAACACCTCTATGAGACATATTTTATTTTTTCTCTTATTAGTTGAAGACAGCTTACTTTTCATATGTTAAGGTTTATGTTCTGTTAGGTTGATTATCATATACCTATACATAATATATTACTTAGGAGCCTGATTATAAAATTGTAATTGACCTGTATATTTAAAGTTGTCTTATAAAAAAAAACCCTTTAATTTTCTGTAGTAAATTTGTGCTAAAATGTTGAAAACCTTGATGCAGTATATGGCAAAATAATCAGTTTCCGCCTCTGTGAGAGATCATTGAAGATCGATGGATTTATAAGTTTAGAGTGGTGAACTTGAACATGATCAAGAACATACAGTATGTTGGCCAATTTGTTTTGGAAGGTCTGATGTATTAGTGAATAATAACAATGGATGTGCTTCGTAATTCAGTTGAATGATTTGATGGTAAATGTCTGTCAAGTCTTTGGAAAAACGAATTGACAGACTATATTTTCTTAACTATTCAGAATAACATACTGTAGCTGTGTTTGTTAGAGACTCCCTTTATATTTGGGATACAGTGACAAAAGCTAGCTTTCTCCAGTCCTTGAGGAACCTAATGTCTTGATTAGGTGAAGTCACTTGGGAAATGGTGTGACATGGAGGCCATTTTTATGAGGCAGCTGAAAACAGTAGTAGAAATGTGAATGTGTTAAGATGGCAGAATGCCACAATTGTTAATGGTGAGCAATTTGTCCATAACAGAGCATTGGGCTTGTCATCACATAGTTATTGTAGCAGCATTAGAGACATTGCATCTGTCATGTGTGGTGAGTATACTGCAATAGCTCTTCAGTTAAAGTCACAGTATCTAGGTCTGTGGCACTTAAGCCATCATTGTAAAGTTTTGCTTTTTATTCCCATTCACAAAGTGTATGTAAATCCCAACAATAAGTTTCATTAATTTTGCTTGCCTGATGACAGAAATGTTTTATTGTGTGGTGCTTGGAAATGTGACAGAGATATTTCCACTGAATTTCCAGGATCTGTATATGCTGCTTTCAAAAGCCAAGGAAAAACTTATAACAACTTGAAAAACAATTATAACGCTTTTCCTTTATAGTATTCACAGGAAATCCCTTATATATATTTCTCACCTCACATGTAAATATTCCCCAAACTGCCCTTTTCACTCTTCACCTCACCTGCTTCTGTCTTCCTCACTTAGAAAGCCACTTCATGCATTTCTCCAATATTTCTATAGAGATGCCCCATCCTCTTAAATTCACTTCCCCATCTTCATAGATTTGTCTTCAAATTTCAGACATTTGCACCCTCAAAACCCAAAGCTACCTATCTCTTCTCCATACCCAACCTAACCATTTATATTAAAGGATAAGTTCCCCTTTAGGAACATTTTACATGTTCTACCCGTTTTTAGAGTGGAACATGTAACATGTTCCCACTCCTGCGGCTGCTGCAATCTTCTCCCCCACTAGCTGTCACTATTTAAAAAGGTCTGTGAATTGAAAACTACAAGTCCCAACAGCCTTTGCGACTGTCGGTCTGTAGTTCTCAATTACCTACCACAGCACTGTTATACGCTGTGGTAATTCATCGTCTCTTCCTGTCAGTGTGTATCTGCCTACCTGTCGAGGTACGAGCAGAGAGATACTCTGACAAGTCTGCAGGTTTCCTGCATGGCACCCGCGATCTGCTGATCATGGGTACAATGCTTTACAGGCTCCAAGTAACAAAATAATCAATGCACATTTTTTATTTCCAAAAAGACCTTATTTTTTTATATTTTTTTATTTTAAAGTGAACTTATCCTTTAAGTAGCCTCTTTCCATCAACTTCAGCCAATACCATTTCCCTTGCATATCTAGTGTTCCCTAATTTCTTAGACTATAAGACTGTTCTGGAAGTGCTCTCTTTTGTATTTTTTGGAATTTTTGATCCATACTTCTTATCACTTACAGTGCTGAATAACAAGGATTATTATTGCTATACAGAATTTACGCATATAGCACCAACAGTTTGCGCTGTGCTTTCGAAAATAAAGGAAGAGAGTACAGTTACAATACATTTCAACACCAGAAGGTTCCAAGGGCTCTGCTCATGAGAGCTTAAGCCCAGGTTCACATACAGTTGCAAGAAAAAGTATGTGAACCCCTTGGGATTACGTGGAGTTTTGCATGAATTGGGCATAAAATGTGCTCTGAACGTCATCTATGTCACAACAATAGAAGAACACAGTCTGCTGAACATAATACTACACAAACATTAGATGTTGCCATGGTTTAATTGCACATACCATGTAAACATTCACAGTGCAGGGAGGAAAAAGTATGTGATCCTTTGGGCTTAATAACTGGTTGACCCTCCTTTGGCAGCAATAACCTCAACCAAACGTGTCCCGTAGTTGCAGATCAGACCTGCACAACGATCTGGAGTAATACACAAAACTGTTTCAGTGTAGCAATATTCTTGGGATGTCTGGTGTGAATCACTCTCTTAAGGTCATGCCACAGCATTTCAATCGGGTTGAGGTCAGGACTCTGACTGGGCCACTCCAGAAGGAGTATTCTGTGCTGTTGCAGCCATTGTTTTGTTGAATTACTTGTATGCTTTAGGTCATTGTCCTGTTGCATCACCCATCCTCTGCGGAGCTTCAGTTGGCGGACAGATGGTTGTACATTTTCCTGCAAAATGTCTTGATAAACTCTGGAATTCATTTTCCCATCAATGACAACAATCCGTCCAGGCCCTGAGGCAGCAAAGCAGCCCCAAACCATGATGCTCCCTCCGCCATGTTTTACAGTGGGGATGAGGTTTTGATGTTGGTGTGCTGTGCCTTTTTTTCTCCACACACAGTGTTGTGTGTTCTTCCCAAACAACTCAATCTTGGTTTCATCTGTCCACAGTATATTTTGCCAGTAGTGCTGTGGAACATCCAGGTGCTCTTTTGCAAACTTCAAATGTGCTGCAATATTCTTTTTGGACAGCAATGGCTTCCTCTGTGGTGTCCTCCCATTTACTCCATTCTTGTTTAATGTTTTCCTTATTGTAGATGTGTCAAAAAAAATGTTAGCATGTGCCAGAGATTTCTGTAGGTCTTTAGCTGACACTCTGGGATTCTTCTTTACCTCATGCAGCATTCTGCGCTGTGCTCTTGCAGTCATTTTTACAGGACGACCATGCCTAGGGAGAGTAGAAACAGTGCTAAACTTTCTCCATTTGTAGACAGTCTGTCTTACCGTGGACACATGAACATCAAGGCTTTTGAAGATACTTTTGTAACCCTTTCCAGCTTCATGCAAGTCAACAATTCTTGATCGTAGGTCTTCCGAGAGCTCTTTTCTGCGAGGCATGGTTCACATCAGACAGTGCTTCTTGAAACCAGTAAACCCAAAACAGGTGTGTGTTTTTTAAGGGCAGGACAGCTGTCAGCAACACATCCAATATCATCACACTGATTGGAGTCAAGGTTGGCTCACTCTTGGCTCCAATTAGCTCTGGGAGAAGTCATTAAGCTAGGGCCTCACATAATTTTTCCTCCCTGCACTGTGAATGTTTACATGTTATGTGCAATTAAACCATGGCAACATCTAATGTTTGTGTAGTATTATGTTTAGCAGACTGTGTTCTTCTATTGTTGTGACTTAGATGACGTTCAGAGCACATTTTATGCCCACTTCATGCAAAACTCCACGTAATCCCAAGGGGTTCACATACTTTTTCTTAAAACTGTATGTGTGGGCTGGTTTTGACAGCATGATTGAAGCCCCGTCTGGTGCGACTTTGTTCAGTAGTTCAGGTGCAATTCCAAAGTGAATTCCTAAAGTATATGACATTTGAAATTGCACCTGAACCTGGCTGAAAATCATACTGGACTCTTTTTGAAATTGTGCTGCGACCGGCTCGCACATATGTAAACCAGGTCTATAGAAAAGGCTGCAGGTTCACATGTCATGCAAGTTCAAAGCGCATCCAATTCACATATATTTGAACTGGGTCTAACAATCTAAAATGAAGGGTCAACTGAAACAAAAGGTAACAACTGTGAGGGAGGAGCTGATGGAAAAAGTAAAAGTACAGTTTATTAGGTATGAGGCTTCTTGAAGAGATGAGTTTTCAGGGATTGCCTAAAGGCTTACAGAATAGGAGATAGCTATACAGATTGCGGCAGGGAGTTCCAGAGGATGGGAGAGGATCTGGAGAAATCATGCAGGTGAGCATAGAAGTAGGTGACAAGGGACCCAGAGAACTGGAGGTCTTATGAGAAGCAAAGTAGATGGTTAAGGTGATATTTTGAGCGGGGGCGGAGCCTGAACATGGCGGCACGGGAGAGAGTGTAGGCTAGCACTCTCCGTGAGCCTTCCCTCCTCCCCCCCGTTTATCTCCCTATGAACCCTCGTTAGAGGGTCCAGCTGCACTGAATGCAGGGACTCACCTGCCTGAAAGAATCGTCAGAGCTCCGGGGACGGTCGGAGCCGGCGGAGTGTCGGGAGGGTGCTGGGGGAGAGACACATCGGATTCTCCCCTTCCGCGGCGACTGTTGAGGAGGAGAGGGGTTGCCTGGGAGACGACCGGCTGACCTGGAGCTTGGGTAGAGCCGGGAGAGAGCTGCCTCGTGGCTTCAGCGGGTCTCTGGCTCCCTGCGGCGGTGGTTTCGGAGGAGGAGCAGGGTTGCCAGGGAGACGTCAGTGAGTCAGCTGGGACATTCGAGAGACGCTGACACTGACTGACTCAGACACGTGAGAAGCAGTGGAGGAGCTCTGGGAGCTCCGAGAAAGAGAGAGATTGTCCGGCATCTCAGCAAGTGGGTGAAGTGGCGGAGGGTAAAGGACATACTGTCCCTACAACAGATACAACATATATATAAATATTTCATCTCCTCGCCTCCTACACCTAACCTAACTCCACCCCAACTATACATCATCCCCATACCATACCCATATCATTTCTAAGCTTACAGCACCACAAGTATATACTATTATGCTCATTTTTTACGGCTAAACATTTTAACCCCCACTCTACTCCTTTCTCTAACTATTAATTTGCATATTGACTCTAATCGAAGGGGGCCTCTAACAGGAGGATAAGTTATACGAACTACGAGAGACCCCTAGGAATCCCTTCAAGAGGAGACAAGCGGACTTAAACACAGAGGAATGCTTCTGAGGTGAAGTTCCAGCGCGGTGGGTGAGTGAGGACTGTGGGTCCCTCCTGCGGGTCCTCTTATACACTGCATATACATTGGTTTTGTATGTTAGACTTTTATATACTCTGAGTTCCTGCACTAGATTGCGAGGTGCCTGGAAAAAGGACTGTGGCTAAAATACTCAACCAGAAAATAAAAGAAATAGGGGATTCCTAGGATAGGTCTGAAGATTGGAGGAGTAAAAGACCAGGAGATCCAGAAAATAAGAGATAAAAATTTTTTCCAAACTACAGCATGAAAGGTAAAAATACCAAAGGGAGCGGGCCTAAGAACACCCAAACGGGTACGATTAAGAAGTATGTGTCACAAGGAAATGTTACCCCAGAAAGAACTCAGGGAATAAGTGAAAAAAGTGAATCAGAAATAAGTCTGGATAACAGCCCAAGACTCTCCCTGGGCCCAGTTTACAATAGTCAAATGGAAGGTATGGAATCAAGAGACTTGGAAAGAGATATGCAATTACCTAATAAAAAAGAAATGGCAGAGATGTTTAAAGGATTGGAAAAATCAATAAAGCAAGAGATGGGGATGATTCGGGAAGATCTGGGCCAATTGTTAACTAGGGTGGAGGAAATGGAGGAGAAGGTACAAGCCCAAGCTCAGACCATCCCAAAACTAGAGAAATGGATAATTGAAGATAGAAAAGAACATAAGAGATTGCTTTATAGGATGGAAGAACAAGAAAATAGAGAAAGGAGAAATAATATCAGAGTAAGAGGAGTACCAGAATTGACACATGGGGAAGATCTAAAAGAGCTATCTGGTAAAATCTTGAACTCCATAATGGATAAATCAGATGAGGTGAGGTTCAAGTTGGATGAAGTATATAGGATTGGGAAGAATCAACAAGGAAATGGAGTAGAAAAACCAAGAGACATAATTGTTAAATTCCACAACTATGGAGATAGAGAAGAGATTTGGAAAAAGATAAAAGGACGATCAAATATCACATACGGTGGGAAAAATATCCAAATTTTTGCAGATTTGACGGCAGAAACTCTGAGAAGGAAGAGAGCATTGAAACCCCTATTGGAAGTGATGAAAAAACAAGGAGTGAAATACAGATGGGGACGTGACTTAAGTTTAATTGGGTGGAGGGATGGAACTACAGCTGTCCTAAGATTCTCGGAGGATATGGAAGAATTTTGTGAAAAATTTGGATTGCAGAGACAAGTGATATTTGGTTGGGAAGGGGAGGAGGGAGAGTTGGATATCGGTGGGACAGGAAAGTGGCAGCTGGTTAAAAGAGGAAATAAAGAATCAATAGATAGGGGGATATTGGGGAGGAGGGGGGGACGGTAAGCGGTCATGGGTAGAGTCGAACCCCTATAGAGGGATCAAAAGTCGAAGATGATCCAAAGGCATAGGAGGCCTGGGGGGGGGGGGGAGGTGGGAGGGGGGGCAGGAGATGGCAGGGGGGAGGGGGTGGGGAGGGAGGGGGGAGGGAGGGGGAGAGAGTTGGGTGGGAGGGAGGGAGGGGAGGAATTAATGGGTCAATACTCTGCATGACAGAAGGGATAAAGAGGAAGAGGCAATCTGGAAGAGAGATGGAGTTAATTAGGAATGATGGAAGAAATACAGTTTATAACTTATAATGTGAATGGGTTGAGTTGTCCAGGAAAGAGATTTAGGTTGTTTAATGAGCTACATCATAGGGCCTCCTCAGTGGTATTTTTACAGGAGACGCATTTTGAGATAGAGGTAAACGTGAAATTGAAATCCAAACACTATCCAACATGGTATTATGCAGATTCTCCAATTAAAAGAGCAAAAGGGGTAGCAATTGGTTTTGCAAAGAATATGAGATTTGAGTTGGAGGATAGAAGAACTGACCCAGAGGGGAGGTTTTTATTCTTAAAAGGTAGACTCCAGGGGATTGAGTGTACTTTAGCCAATATATACTGCCCTAATAAAAATCCGGAGATGTACATGAAGGGTCTGCTGAAAAAATTAAAAGAATTTAAAACAGGTCGCCTGATAGTAGCGGGAGACCTAAATTTTTGTATGGACCCACAAAAGGATAATACCTCTTCTGTGCAAAGAGAAGGGAGTAGGTCTCTGAGAGCTCTGAAAAAAGTGATGCATGAAGAACAACTGGTGGACACTTGGAGAATAAGGCATATGAAGGACAGAGACTGTACCTTCTTCTCTAATGCACATGAGATATACTCGAGATTAGATTACATCTTAATAGACCATCAACTTATAGATCATCTGATTAAAATCGATATAGAAACAAGGACGTTCTCGGACCATGCCCCGGTTGTAATGAAAATGGGATGGGGAAGAAGGTGGACGGGAGGAATGGGGTGGAGGTTAAATGAGGGTCTTCTTCTGGATGAGGATGTAGTCCAGAAAATCGAGAAAGAGATTAAGGTATACTTCAAGGAGAACGAAACAGAGGATGTATCGATAGCTACAGTCTGGGAAAGCCATAAGGTATTCATAAGAGGAATCTTGATTGCGGTAGGAGCAAGGAAGAAAAAGGAAAGAAGAGAGAGGGTCAGTGGGCTCTTAAAAGAAATATTGGACTTGGAGCAGATCCATAAGAAGAAAATAACAAAAGATACGAGACAGAGGTTATCGGATAAAAAAGACGAGTTAGAGAGGTTGATGGATGAGGAGAAGAGAAGAGTATACAACAGGGTTTTAAACGAAAGATATAGATGGGGAGACAGACCAGGAAGATATTTAATGAGAGCTTTGAATAAAAAGAAAAATAGGAACTATATAGCAAAGATAAAAAGTTCAAAGGGGGAGTTGGTCCACTCAAATAAAGAGATTATCAAAGAGTCTACGGAGTATTATAAAAAGTTATACAATATTAGCCCCCAAGGCCCCCTAAAAGAAGCCCAAGAAGGAATTAATGAAAAAAAGATGACATACTTAAAAAATGCGGGATTACCAAAACTAAGTGAAGCACAGTTGAAATCCCTGGATGCAGAAATCTCCCAGGAAGAAATTAAAATAGCATTAAGAAGCACAGGGGGAGGAAAAAGCCCAGGCCCGGATGGCTATACAGTTAAGTACTATAAGAAATTTAGTGAAGTACTGCTACCCAAGTTGGAGAAATATATGAATGCTCTGGGAGGTGGGATGGAAGTGAGGAGAGAATCCCTACAGGCCCATGTAGTACTTATTCACAAGGAGGGAAAAGATCCATCTCAGTGCTCTAGCTACAGACCTATCTCATTATTGAACACTGATACTAAACTGTATGCAAAGGTGTTAGCAAACAGGTTGAGGGATCTGATGCCTGAATGGATCCATGGAGATCAGGTGGGTTTTGTACCGGGGAGAGAAGGTAGAGACAACGGCTTGAGAACCCTGATGCTTATTCAGAAAAGTAGAAAAGGGAAAGTTCCGGTGGTGCTCTTGTCAATTGATGCAGAAAAGGCATTTGACAGAGTGGACTGGGGCTTTATGATGGACAACTTAAAAGTGCTGGGGATAGGTGATAGAATGTGAGAGTGGATAAGTAAACTATATAGGGAGCCTACTGCAATTATCACAGTAAATGGGGAGAGATCAGATCCCATTGGAATGTCTAATGGTACAAGACAGGGTTGTCCACTGTCTCCTCTGCTATATGTATTGTCACTCGAACCCCTGTTGTCAATAATAAGAAATAGTGGATCGGTAAAGGGAATCCAGATAGAATCCATAGAACATAGAGTAGCGGCCTTTGCGGACGACCTATTGATCTATGTGGGGAATCCCCGAATAACTCTCCCAAATATAATGAAATTGTTGAAGGAGTATGGTGAATTATCAAATTTAAAAATTAATCCAACGAAAACAGAGATCCTGAATATTAATATACCAAAGAATGAAAAAGAAAAACTACAAAAAGAATTCCCCTTTATATGGAGAGAAAAAGAGATAAAATACCTAGGAATAAAACTCACTGCCTCATCTAAGCATTTGTATAGATTAAACTATATCTCCTTGATAAATGAGATCAGGGAAGATTTAAAAAGACTAGAAGGAGGAAATCCATCCTGGATAGGACGTATAAACCTAGTCAAAATGGTAATAATGCCTAAAATACTGTATAGATTTCAAATGGTACCAATTAAAATTCCAGAAGCCTTCTTTAAGATAATGAAAAAAATGTTAACAAGATATATTTGGAAGAATAAAAAACCTAGAATAGCATATGAAACATTGAGCAGGACTAAAGAGAAAGGGGGATTGGGCCTACCAGATGTCAAGAGATACTATAAGGCAGTGGTTTTAGCAAGAATATATGACTGGACATTTAATCATAAGGGGAAAAGTTGGGTAACAATTGAAAATGATCTTAGTGGTAAAAGATTGAGTCAGATGATATGGGTTCCACCACAGTTTAGGGGAATTAAAGAAAGCACGAGTATATACACTTTAAATGTCTTTAGGGTATGGGATAATTTACATAAGAACATGAAATGGGAATTTAATTCTATATTAATGCCTCTCACAAATACTGAGTACTTCCCCCCGGGTCAGAATAAGATATCAGGGAGATGGTTTAGAAAGGAGGATACCCAATTGAGAGATGTTTTGGTGGAGGGAGAATTGAGATCACTTAAAGAGTTAATAGAGAAGAAGGGTGATATTTTTATTAGAATAGATGAGTGGAAACACCATCAATTGAAAAGTTTCATTGGAAATTTACCGAAACCCCTAAGAATAAAACAGGAGTGGAATATGTTTGAAAGGTTGTTAGAGACAAGAAGGGATGGTAAGCACGGTATCTCAAAGGTGTATAGAATACTCACAGAATTAGACACAAACACAAATTTAATTTTTATGACAAAATGGGAAAGGGATATGGGAGTTGGGTTTGATGAAGATAGACAGAGAAAGATGTTTAGATTGATACACGATAATGTTAGTATGAGAGAGGTTGAGGTTAATTATAAGTGTGTGACACGATGGCATATTACACCGAGTGTAGAGCACAAGATAAATGGGGAAAACTCAAATAAGTGTTGGAGAGGATGTGGAGAGATAGGCACGGTGTTTCACATATGGTGGGAATGTCCGAAAATCCAGGCCTTTTGGAAGATAATAGTTAAATTAATTGAAGAAATAACTGAAATTGACATAGGATTAGACCCAACGACGTGCCTCCTACACAATGTGGAGACATCTGTAAATAAATATAAAGATTCAGGTATTTGGTACTTCTTGAATGCGGCGAAAGGGTTGATACCCAAGTTTTGGTGGAAAGCTGAGGTACCGAAGGAGATAGACTGGATTAATAGAGTAAATCAGATAGGTAGAATGGAAAGATCATACCATATGCAAGAAGATAAGATGGGAGTTTATTCCAGGAGATGGGAAAAGTGGGAAAGAGCAGGATTGAAAGAGAAATATAGAAAAATATGAACTAGGTTGTTAACAAAAAATTAATAAGCCTCAAAAGAATAGAATGGGCCAGAGTCTGCAGAGGGGGAGGAGGGGGGAAGAGGGGTGGGAGGGGGGGGGTAGTGGGAGGGGAAAGAAAATAATTTTTAGTAAGGGAAAGGTAGAAATGTTATAAATGTCTATTTATATGAGAATTACTTCCCTTTTTTTGGGTTTTTGTATTAACATGAAAAATTTAATAAATATTTAAATTAAAAAAAAAAAGGTGATATTTTGAGATGAGGTTTTCGATGTAGTTTGGGACAGACATGTGGATGGCTTTGTATGTTGCTGTTGGTATTTATAATTTCATTCATTGTGGAAACAGAAGTGAGTGGAGGGATTGGCAGAGAGGAGTGTGGACAGTGATAAAAAAGAAAACTGGTTTAGAAAGATATTGTGAAAATGTCTCACATGCATTCTAAAAGTGGCGCAGCATGAGCTATACTGGAAAGATTAGGTTTGAGGAGTTGAGAGATGGATGGATAGGTGTCATCACATAGAGATAGTATTGGAGACTGTGGGTTAACTGACCCAGGGAGGAGGTTTAGATAGAAAATAGAATGGGTCCTAAAGCGAAGCCTTTAGAGGCAAAAAAAGGTAGGAGGAGAACCAATAAAAAGAGTAGAGTTTCAATGGCCAATCGAGTGGAGTTTTTTTGAGGAGGAGCAGGTAGTCAACTGTATCAAAGGCAGCAGAAAGTTTTAGGAGTACAGAGTAGTGGCCATATGTTTTAGCAAATAGCAAGCCGTTAGTGAATTTGGGAAGGGCAGCTTCTGTGGAGTGTTGTGGGTGAAAGCCAAGCTTAAAAGGGCAAGAAGATTGTTAGCAGGGAGATGGTAGCCCAAACTGTTTTAGAATAGGTGTTCTAGTAGTCTGGAAGTAAAAGGGAGCTAGTAGATGGGTCTTAGGTTGTTCACACTGGTGGAGTCCAGTGAGGGCTTTATATGTATGGTGTGACCAGTGCATATTTTAGAGGGTTGGGGAAAATGTCAACAGAGAGATGGCAGGTGGATAGGTATGTGTTAGAAATTTTTTTAGCAACCTCCTTGGATGGATAGGGGTTAAAAAAAGGGAGAAAGTGAAACTGATAACATGGTGACCAGAAAGAGGAAAAGGAGCATTGTAGAAGCTGCAAGGAGTTCAGAGATAGGTGAATACCAAAGTCAGCAATGTTGCTGTCAGAGTGCATAGAAAAGTGTATCCATTGTGTTAGGTCAAAAGAGGGGCTTAGGCTAAGGAGCTGGGAAGTAGCTGGAATGTTAACATTAACAGGGATGTTGAAGTTTCCAAGAAAGATAGTGAGTATTTCAGAAGAGAGAAAGCAAGGTAGCTAGACAGAGAAGTCAACAAGGACAGTTGATACAGGAGACTGATAGATGACAACAATCCCCAGAGAAACTGGAGAAAAGAGACAAATACTGTGATCCTTAAATGAGAGGTGGAGCAGAGACGGAGGTGAGGGAAGGATCTGAAAAGTGGGCATAGAAGGATTGCAACTCCACATACGTTTTGTGTGGGCGAGGGAGTCCAGTGAAGGCAGTGTCCACTTCTTTTCAGTAGCAGTAAGAAGGTTAAAGGAGCTGGGATAAAAAAATGGTAATGGACAGAGGTAAGCTTGTAACAGACTGAGCGAATATTCTAGATGGCTCAAGAAGCTGAAAGGGGGAGGGGGTTCCAGGAAGCGATGGAATAGAGGAATAGAAATTAGAGTGTATGGATTGAAGTTTCGGCCAGAGGAAGGAGGTTCCAGGTGTGGGGGTAAAAGTTAGATGGGTTGAGGGTCAGGATTAGGGAATATATGCTCAGAGGTTAGGGGGAGCAGAAGGGTGAGGGAGGTAAGATGGAAGTGAAATGTATATGAAGGCACATGCCCTAGTGTCCTTGAGGTTTTGTCAGCATGTGGCTTCAGAATTAGTAGGAAGTGATGAGTGCAGTAATATGAAGAGGGCAGGCATGAGGGTGATATACTGGCTTTGTGGTGAAGAAGAGAGTGAAGAAAGGAGAGTTTAACAAGAGAGGGCATTAATGTTGGGAGACGAAAAGGAGGAGAGGGCATGTTACAGGGTGGAAAAAGTAAGAAACAGACTGGAAAAAAAGCTGAAAGAGTTGGATAAAGAAATAAGGTTAATTTGCTGTCTGTTTGGTGTTATGCAAAGTTGTCTCTTGCTGATTTTATTTTTGTACCATACCTGAAATTCTATGCTAAATTACCTCTGGCACCTTTCAAAATGGTACTTAGACAAGATGGTATATGCCATTGCCAAGCCAAGTCTGCACCGCCTCAGTCCATGCCTTGCCGCATAAAGAAGATCTAAACTTGTACTGAAACAGGGTGGAGGCAGTGGCATACTCAAATCCACAGCTTTGCTCAAGATCCGCCCCCTGTACATGGATAATTTTGGTGCCAGTCACTGTAGTCTGTCTCCACTCCCCATCAGAAGTATGAAAAAATGTGTCAGCTGCACTCCACTCTGAACTCCTCTTGCTAATTATTAGTTATCAACATATTGACTGCATACAACAATGCATGAATGTAAAAAACCTTCTGTGTGCAGCTCCCTGCTCAGATCCCCTAATACTCACCTGAACCCCATCTTGATCCAGCAATGTGCACGAGGGCCTTGATTGTTGCGGGACTCCCTCTCCTCATTGGCTGAGACAGCAGCCATTGGCTCCCACTGCTGTCAAATCACAGCCAGTAAGCCAATGAAGAGAGAGCAAGGGGTGGGGCCGAACCTAGGCTCTATTTGTCTTATTAACACCTAGATCCGGGCTCGGGAGCTAGCATCCATCAGTGCACTCATAGCAAGTGGCTTGCTATTGGGGGCACTGCTCAAGGAGGAGGAGCCAGGGGCGTTGGCAGGGGGACCCAAGAAGAAGAAGATTGGGGCTGCTCTGTACAAAACCACTGCACAGAGCAGGTAAGTATGACATTTTTTTTTTTTTTTGTTAAAGCCAAATCTTTAATACCACTTTAAGAGCAGCCATGATTACTTGTGAGGGGACAGAGAAGAAATAATCAGATGATGCCATGCTAAAGTGCCCCTATAGTAGTATTTAAACAAGATGGTATATACCAATGCCAGCTACTGTCTGTGCAGAACTTACTCTTTAAATGTTTGCATTTAGGAATAAGAGGTCTTTATAGAGTGTTCATGCTCCATAGATCTCATAAACTGTAATATTAGTTGTTATGCCTCTATTTATAAGAATCATTTTTCTGTGTTATATAAAGGTAGCTATAAGACCTTCCTAGTTGTACCTGAAGTTATTTGTGCATTTGTTCATACACTCCTTCATATGATTTACCTATGTTCCACATGATATATCCATATGTGTGTTTCAATCTGCCAGTTATAAATAAAAAATATACCAATTATAGCATAAACAGAATGAGCCAACAAATGCAAGACGAGTGATAAAGAAGACCTGAATGCAATATGTTATAGATCTGCAATTCGCTTTGTTCAATTGAAAAAGGTGGTCTGTTAACACACAGTTTATGTATCTCTTTTTTATTGAATAAAACTGTGAATGCAAAGAAAAGTAATTGTATTTGACGGCGAACAACAAGAATAGATAGAGTTCAGCATGGGAATTATGTAGAGATGCTGTAAAACTTTATTTCTAAAGGAAGTAAACTACCATTTTATAGTAGGTCAAATATTCTATGGAACAATTGTATGGATTTCTGCATTAGTGTTGATAGGAATATATTTAGGAAATCAAAAGCACCTGGTACAGTGAGTAAGCAATTTGTTATCCTCTTTAAAAGCTGAACACGATAGGGGAACACAGAGCCATTAATACAGTAAATTGAATAGCTGTAGAATGTACTCGTTTGTAGGCATAGAGTGTGCTCTAAGAAGATAGAGTGTTCACTCTCATCTTCAGCAATAAATTGTAATGGTACAGTGGCAGATAGCATCCACAGCAAAATTGTGTTTTTGTTTTCTTTAGATTTCAGCATCTTTATATTTTCCCATGTCATACAGTGCTTTTTGTCATTGTGGCTAAAAGTGACAAGATAGAACACAGGGCTCATCAAGGTGCTATTGTGATGTTTTATGTGGCAAATAGTATAATAAAACAAGATATTTCTTAGGGCTGTATACTGTTTTTCCTTTTTCTTATTTTAGATGATATAACCCTTACACAATTGGATAATGCTCTTTATGGTGTATCATACAGAATGCAACTGTTCTGACTAGTTGTATACAACTGGGACACTGCCAACTTGCATCACATAACTTAGCTTTAGAGTAGTAATGAAAATAATCATAGTAAGAGAAAAAGCCTCAGTGAGTAAGGTAGTTAAAGTGTTACTAAACCCACAACAGTAAAATCAGTCTGTATATGCAGTAAAGCATGCTTGTTATACTCACTGTGGAACCTAAGGGGTTAATCGTATGCATTGTGTAAAAAGGCTATTTGATCCTTTCTTCTCTGCCCCTCCTCTTGTTGAAATGACCACCTGATACAGACTACTGTAAATCCATGGTTTGGTGTGTATTGCTAGGTTTTTTTTTGGGGGGGGGAGAGTGCATGTGATCAGCATAGGGCCAATCAGCACTGTCCAGACAGAGGGTCAAAGATTTCAAATCCTCCAAGAGCAGAAAGAAAACTCCTACAAGCTTTAACCAGTACTCTGCTGAAGTCACAAGACTGCTCTAACTGCTGATGAGAAACGATATTTAGCAATTTATATTTACTAAAAGAATTGCATTTCCATGTTCTGTGTACTGTGGGAGACCGAATATAGAGAATGCAGGGTCCTGGGTTTAGTAACACTTTAATTATTAGTTTATATTAATAACTTTCAAATGGCCCACTCTGGTCCGGTCATGTGATTATCGGGTCAGCTAGTGGCAGCTGTAGAGAAGAGGAGAGAGTGCTTGACCATGGCTGGGAATTTTGGGATTGTGACATCGCTCAAAGGCTCCCATGTCCCAGCTGTTGTCAGCGCTACCTTACACTTACAGCCACCACTGGCTGACACAAGAGAGCCGGATCATGTTACCGGACCAGAGTGAACTGAAAATAGATGAGCATATACATCTCTTTTACACAGGGTGGTCAGCATAGGTGTTAGAAGAAGGGTGGAGACATTTTTAGCACTATTTAGGTTTAAGCAGGATTACTAATTTAGTTGTGCCTAAGTAGTGCCCTGAAAATCTACCCATTACAATAAATTCTTACAGGAAAATAGCATTGCAATTTATGATATGTGGCGGTGACTGGATACTCCTGTTCTGTATCCTCATTGTTGTATATCTGCAGTCTGAGATCATCTCTGTTACTGTGCATGTTTCTGTTAGCGTTATGAGAGTGAGATGTGGTGATGCCACCACTGTGCTGCCCACTGTTATAGTGCAAAAAAGAGGGGGGAAAAGGGGCAGTGGAAAGCTGGGGAATCCACTGAAATTCAATGTAAAGATCAGGTGCCTCCAGAACTATCTAGTAGGGTGCTGCCTAAAGCATACAATGAAAAAAACAAAGAAAATAGGCCAAACACCTGAAAGGCTAACCTCAAACACATGTTTATTCATGAAAAACATATAAAGTAAAAACATTGCATCGGAGACCTAGTGATCACTCCCAAATGTAAAAACCCCCCACCCCTAACATTGGGGAGACCTCCCACAATGGACACTCTATCGATGGTATCAAAGGGTGTCCTCTGTGTGTGCACAGCATCCGCAACTCCCCAAAATCCAACTCACCTCCCCCAACACCAAAACCATCTTTTAACAATCCCCCCAAAAACAAACAAAACCCCCAAAAATGCCTCCCAAAATACCCCAATCCTCCTCCCACAATCACCCTCCCAGACATTCATACATACACATATTAGGGCCAATTTAGACAGGATCCAATTAACCTACCAGCATGTCTTTGGAGTGTGGGAGGAAACCGGAGCACCCAGAGGAAACCCACGCAAGCACAGGGAGAACATGCAAACTCCATGCAGGAGGCACCATGGTCGGGAATCGAACCCATGACCCATTTACTGCAGACGTGCTAACCACTAAGCCACTGTGCCACCCTGACCAATATGCATAAACAATGTAGTAGACCAAACAGGACCTGAAAGGAGATACCAAATATGAAGGGCTATAGCCTCTGAAATCCAACCTGAACAATCAAGTCAATAGTGCACTGAAAAATGTAAAACATGGTATGGCCAATCCAAAGGAAAAAAAAAGAGAGCAGTCTATGATGATGTCCGGCAGAGTGTGTCCACTAGAAATCCATGAATGTGTGATGTGTCAGATATTTCACATACAGCCTGCAATGGTGGAAACCATATAGATAATAGGGACATGAGTGTAAACACAGCCAGCTGAATAAGATGAAAGGATGTAATGTGAGTAATTGCCACAGCAACCTTGATGTGTGTAATCAGTCCAGCCTATGCAAGTCTGCACAGCTGATACAACCTAGATAGCAAAAATGGGTCGCAAGTACTCACTGTATGATGGGACCACCATGGTCCTGTAGGTCAGGCTGCGGCTTGTAGTCCCAAAATAGAAGCCATGTCCTGTACGGGCTCTATAAGTAATTATTATTATTATTGTGGGTTTGGTACATTGATGATGTGCTGGTGGTGTGGAGGGGGTCAGAAGAACAGCTGAAAAACTTCATTGCTGTTGGAATTACAAAAATATCATCCTTATGTATAAATGGACCCATATCAGATTGAGTTCTTGAATTTATTGATTTGTAAGTTGACTACAAAAAACTTTAGGAAGCCGTCTATTATTATCCATAGGAAATATACATTGCCTTGTTATTTAGTGTGCTGGTAGATGGGACACTAGACCTACCTGGGTCTGGGGGGTAGGGGGGCTATAGGAGCAGGTGTTACACCTCAGCTCCTTTCTTTCCTTCCAGGAGGGGGGTGGTTGGGTCTTGGAGGGTCATTGTGGGAAGGGGATTGGGGTTTTTCGGGAGGTATTTTTGGGGGTTTTGTTTGTTTTTGGGGGGATTGTTGAGAGGTGATTGTGGTGTTGGGGATGGTGAGTTGTTTTTTTCGGGAGGTGCGGATGCTGTGCACAGAGAGGGGACACCCTTTGGTACCATCGATAGAGTGTCCATTGTGGGAGGTCTCCCTCATGTTAGGGGTGGGGGGGGGTTTACAGTTGGAAGTGATAACTAGGTCCCTGATGCAAAGGTTTTACTTTGTATGTTTTTCATGAATAAACATGTTTTTGAGGTTAACCTTTCAGGTGTGTAACCTATTTTCTTTTTCTTTGTTTTTTTCATTGCCCACTGTTATCCTTGTTGAAGAGAAAGTTGTACTTGAGTTCCTAAAGTGCAAGGAGTTCTCCTCTTCTGCTTGGTTCATTCTGTGGATCTGTGCGTTCTGTATCTCTCCTGTTATTTTTTAATACTCCCCCACTAGTCATCAAATCACTAGTTTTTAGGGGGCAGCTCTGACATGAAGAAGCTAAGCCCTGCCTTTTTTCAAGATGGCCAACTCCCCACAGAGACACAGTGTGGAACAAAGGATAGTAAGCCACTAATAGGGAAAAGATCAGCTGCAGGGAACCTAGAAGCTATATTGGTGGCTAGTTCATTGCCCTCTGCTTGACTTTTTTTGGACACAGCTTCCACAGAACAGTAGTTTTCTTATGTGGACTGCTATTGTATTTGCACGGAAAACTCTAAAATGATCATACCCCTTACTCTGATTCTGCAGTGCTCCTGATCTAAGGAGAGGGACAGACAGAGTACTTCTTACACTACCCAAGCACTCCTTCTAAGCAAACGTACATGCATAAGAGGCACTAGCGCTCCCATAACCAATGTCTAAAGCTTTGAGTTGTATTTTTCAATATAAAGCTAGATTGCTTTGGCAAGGCTGCTCTCACACAAGAGTACCTCCAAACAGGAGAAAACTGGGCCAAACAAAATATTTAAAATGTCGGAAACCCAGGAATTCTCTTTGAAGTTAAATATTAAAAACAGTTACGGTATTGCATGTGCTCACAGAAACTACAGTACTGCCTCCCTTAAATATATACTGAAAAGTGGAAACACGGTGCTAATGTTTGAAATACATATCTTGCTTTATACAGTGAATAAATAAGGTACATTTCTATTTATTTGTAAATCATAGATTAGATTTTGCATTATAAAAAACAATAATGAGTACTGAGGAAAGTCGTTTGACATTTGGAGTCCTGAGCTAAATTTCTTTTCAATGTTGAAGAGTTATATCTTCAAGGGATCCCATCTCTAATATTACCTGTGTTATCTGAGCACATTAGGACTGAAAATGTAAGCTCTCTGAACACAATTGAGGCACATGGTGTGTGTACACGTATTTACTGCCATTCTAGAATACTCACCATTAAAGACACTCTCCAAGATCGTGCAACTGTATATTATTGTGTCAACCTTTTCTAAAGGCTGCTCTACAGTAGTGGAGAAGTAATTACAAAATGACATACAGACTGATGTAAGGGCCTCACCTGTGACCGCTGACCAAGACTACAGTACTTTACCGCATTCATCAAACAGAGCTGCAGTTAACTCTGTGGGCTACCTGTGCACAACCAGAAAACATCATGTTTGTAAAACTGTGCCTATCCCACACATATGATCTTACTTGTTACACAACTGCAACCCCAAAACATTTGCACCCATGTCTCAGGTAAGGGTTTCCTCACTCACTTTACAACTGATTAATAAGTGTTCTTTCACATAGGTCTTACTGTATAAGGCACAAAAAACATCAAATATCCATGATCTAACATCTGCTGCTGTGTGGATCTTTATTAAAAGATGTGGTTAAAATGTGTAGTAGGAAAGGCTCCTCATAAATCATTCCTGGCAGGCTTCCTGTTATTGTCTCTCCTCTCGCTGTACCAGCCAGCAGTTGCAAGGGGATGTTGGAGCACAGAGTCAAGATGGCCGCTGCTCTTCCGGCTCCGCTGTGGCACGTACGGTGACACGTTTCGGAGCATGTGCAAACAGCGTCTTCTTTAAGACCTAGCCCTGGGATTACATAGCCTAATTAAATTTACTGAATGGGTGAGGAAAAGGCAGTGACTTAGAATCTTGGACGACACAAGCCATCTTAAGTGAACAGTGACTGTGCATGCCACCATATTAGATTACATATTGAATTACACAATATTATTAGCAAAAGTATTGTAACTAAGTACTGTCACAGAGGTGGACTACTAAAAAAGGAAAAACTTGTTTTGGGCTACATTCTACATATAAAAATTATATTCATATGGGTAATAGGGAATCAGTGTAGTATATTTTTCTCTGTATGAGCATAAGATATTGGTATGGAAAGACCCATATAACACAGTTCCATCTGATAGTACAATGGTAGTTCTAATTGTCCCTAGACATTATATATATATATATATATATATATATATATATATATATATATATATATATATATATATATCAATTACATGCACATACATGCATGTATACTAGTCCTCATGAGAAAATTATGCATAATGTAAAAGACCAGGATTATGAAAACCATAGGTAAGGACCACAGTTGTTAGTAAATAAGACAAATGTAAAGAGAGTTATTATTAGACATGATCTGGTTTGTATTGTTCTGCAGCATATGCATGCTTTTTGCCATCCTAAACCTGATTCCCTTTAATGCTTCTAACTGTGCACCAGTTTAGTGCACCTGATTACCTGTTCTGTGAAACTTGACATCTATGAAAAGGGCTGGCCATATCAGACAACAGTGATTATTATTATACAGGATTTATATAGCGCCAACAGTTTGCGCAGCGCTTTACAATATAAGGAAGACAGTACAATTACAATACATTTCAGTACAGAAGAATAGGAGGGCCCTGCTCATAGAGCTTACAATCTAAAGGAAAGAGGAGGTGGATCAAAAGGTGATAGCTGTAGGCAATGTTCTGATGGAGGTGGCTCAAGTACAGTTCTATGGTTGAGGTGGGGTAGGCTTCCCTGAATAAGTGAGTTTTCAAAGATCGCCTAAAGGCAAACAGGGTGGGGGCTGACCGGACATTACTGTGGTAGGGAGTTCTAGAGGATGGGAGAGGCTCTGGAGAAGTCCTGGAGGCAAGCGTGGGAGGAGGTGATGAGGGAGCTAGAGAGCAAGATGTCTTGGGAGGAGCGGAGCTGGCAATTTGGATGATATCTGTGGATGGGGTTGGTGATTTGGTGATGTAACTAGGGGCAGTGTTGTGGATGGCTTGTATGCTGTGGTTAGTAGTTTTAATTTTAATACGTTGGGTTAGTGAAAGCCAATGATGGGATTGGCAGAGAGGGGCAGCAGTCACTCATCGGCTGGTAAGGTGTATGAGTCTAGCAGCAGCATTTATAATAGACTGAAGGGGGGATAACGTGTGTAACGGTAGACCAGTGATTAGGGAGTTGCAGTAATCAAGACAGGATACAACCAAAGTGCGGATAAGTTGTTTTGTGGTGTCATTAGTCAGAAAGGGGCGGATTTTGGAAATGTTACGGAGGTTGGGGCAGTAGGATTAAGCCAGTGATTGGACGTGGGGCCCAAAGGAGAGGTCATAGTCTAGGATTACACCTAGCACCCTGGTATGAGGGGAAGGGCCAATGGTTGGGCTGTTGATCTTAATGGTAAAGTCATGAGTGGGGGATCGGGGAGGGGGAAATATTACAAGCACGTTGTTAGGAATCCTGTTAGTAATAAGGGATCAATATTAAAATGATGAATGTGGCACGATAGAGGCTCCCAGTAGTACTACTCCAGAGGGAAGCAGACAACCTACAGCCCCTGCAATACTGATCCCCTTATTGCTGGCAGGATTCCTAACAACAGTTAACCAAGTACACAGGCTTAGGCTAGGACTTGGGTGATTTGGCCATAGATTGTGGGGCCTGATGCGATCATAAGTGATCTCACCCACTCAGCAGGCCAGAATTGGGCATTAATGCCCTAGAGCAGAAAACAAGAAGGTTAATTCTGCATTGCCCAGCAGAAGACTAGGAGTCCTTTGACAAAATGGTTAACCACTTTATAATGATGTATTGCTAATCAGTAACATCAGCAGAAAGTAGGAAGTGAGAGAATCCATTTCACAATATTCACTGGAACTGTAAGTACATTACAGTCTAGGGGCTAAGTATGACTGCCGACTAGGGTGATATGGATAGAGAAACCTTGAAAGAGAAAAATCGATGCAATCCCCATGTAAGTTCCACATACTGTTTAAAGAGTCCATAGCATGTCAGGAGCTGAGACAAATAGCTTTGGATGTATCCATGGACCGCATAAGTTGGAAATTGATAGACCAAAAACAACTAAACATATGGGTCAATGGGAGGTGGACATTCTGAAAATTGACAAAAGGAATGTCTCAGCTCCAGAAAGAGATGCCGGGCCTCTTGTCTGGGAAAATAACACTGAGGCCCAACCCGTGAGGCACTTCCACAGATATAACTTCAGGAGGCTCCCCGTGCACCTTGCACAAGATCAATCTGAATGGTCTGCAAACTTGCTAGGGACAGCAAGTTCAAGTAGGGATGAGTGTAGCAGAATGTTCATTTACTCACCATATAGGCTAATGTAATTCCATTTCCCACAACTCTCTGGGCTCCAGGATATGCCCATTGAAGTTAAGTCTCAGCTTCCCTCCAACAGCAGTGCAGGGAGGCCACTCCAAGTTACTTGCTCCTTGTCTGATTATTTGGCCAATTACCTATTTTTGGTAGAAAACTGTTTAGGCCATAGATGGAGGTAACACAGTTTGTGCTGCATTTGTACATTAGTGTCAGGATACCAAACATTAGTGTCCTGCAGTTCTAACATGACCAGATATGTGAAAACTATAGAGACTCGAACCTCTGCAAACAATTGCAATGCATTATAAACAGACGAACAAAAGTGACACAATAAACATCAACTTATACACAACCCAGTAAACGTGTAAAAACTAGAAACTATCTACTGTAACTATGTACAAATGGAAAACAGAAGAGAAGGGGAATCAGGGTAACAAGGTACAGCAAAATCCAGTGGGAATATAAGGTAACAGAGAGCTATGAACAGAGGCAGAACAGGGAGTAGGTTCGAGGAGTAACAGACCCAGAGTACTCTGGCTCACAGGTAACATAATGAGGCCAGGAACATACAGTGGGACTAAATAGTTAGGGACCTTAGATTGTACACCCCTTGAGGGTTAGGGACTGATGTGAATGTACAATATATATCTGTAAAGCACTGCGTAAATTGACGGCGCTATAGAAGTACCTGAAATAAATAAATAAATAGTCTTCCAGCAGCCAGGCTCAAGTGGTGGTTAATTACATTCTTCTTGGTGAGACACCTGCCAGTGGATATTGGCATTGGACTATTATGCCTACAAACCACTGTGCCAGCACCAAATGCGCTTAATGTCCAGTGTGTTCCTGATAATTAGAGAGCATCTGGCCACTTAGAAGCAGACATGGCCAGCACCAAAATATGTCAAGTCAGTAAAAGCTACCTCTGGCAGAACTTCTGACCTAGGTCTGTATGGTCTGCCCCCAAAGATTCAAACTTCACTTTTTACTAATAGCAGTTAGTCTAATTCATTCCAAAGGTGTTTTATCAAGTTTAGGTCAGGACTCTGTGCAGGCCAGGCATGTTCCTCCACCCCAAACTTGCTCATCCATGTCTTTATGGACCTTGCTTTGTGCAATGGTGCACAGTCATGTTGGAACAGGAAGGGGCCAACCCCAAACTGTTCCCACAAAGCTGGGAGCAAGAAATTGTCCAAAATGTCTTGGTATGCTGACACCTTAAGAGTTCCTTTCACTGGAACTAAGGGGCAAAACCCAACCCCTGAAAAACGACCCCATACCATAGTCCCCCCTCCACCAAACTTTACACTTGGCACAGAGCACTCAGGCAAGTACTATTCTCCTGGCAACCACCAAACCCAGACATGGTTCATCAGACAGAGAAGCGTGATTTGTCACTCCAGAGAACATGTGTCCACTGCTCTAGAGTCCAGTGGTGGCATGCTTTACACCACTGCATCTGACGATTTGCATTGCACTTGGTGATGTAAGGCTTGGATTCACCTGCTTGGCCTTGGAAACCCATTCCATGAAGCTCTCTATGCACTGTTGTTGTACTAATCTGATGGCCACATAAAGTTTGGAGGTCTTTAGCTATTGACTGCATACAGTTGGCAACTTCTGCGCACTGTGCGCTTGAGCATGCGCTGACCTCGCTTTGTCACTTTACGTGGCCTACCACTTTGTGGCTGAGTTGCTGTTGTTCCCAGTTGCTTCCACTTTGTTGTAATACCACTAACAGTTAACTGTGGAATATTTAGTAGCAAGGAAATTTCACGGATGGACTTATGGCACAGGTGGCAAAGTACCACACTTAAATTCACTGAGTTACAGCGACCCATTCTTTCACAGATCTTTGTAGAAGCAGTGTGCATGATTAGGTGCTTGATTTTATACACCTATGGCCATGAGGTGATTGGAACACCTGAATCCAATGATTTGGATTCTTTTGACAATATAGTGTATATGTATATACTGTACAGGCAGAGTATACAGTTGTGTTCAAAATAATATCAGTGTACTGAAAAAAGTGAATAAAGCTCAAAATCCTTCTAATAGCTTTTATTTCCATACAAATGCATTGGGAACACTACACATTCTATTCCAAATCAAAACATGAAGAAAAATACATCAAATTTGTGTTGTTCCTCTAAAAAAAATTGAAGAAAAGGGAATATTAGACTGTTCAAAAAAATAGCAGTGTTTGTATTCTTCTTTACAAACTCAAACATTCACTATATAAACTGAAAAATGTTTGAAGATTTTGCTTTCCTTTGAATCACTTAATGAATATTTAGTTGTATAAGCACTGTTTCTGAGAACTGCTGTACATCTGTGTTGCATGGAGTCAACCAACTTCTGGCACCTGTGAACAGGTATTCCAGCCCAGGATGATTGGACTACATTCCACAGTTCTTCTCTATTTCTTGGTTTTGCCTCAGAAACTGCATTTTTGATGTCACCCCACAAGTTTTCTATTGGATTAAGATCCGGGATTGGGCTGGCCACTCCATAACGTCAATCTTGTTGGTCTGGAACCAAGATGTTGCACGTTTACTGGTGTGTTTGGGGTCGTTGTCTTGTTGGAACACCCATTTCAAGGGCATTTCCCCTTCAGCATAAGGCAGCATGACCTCTTCAAGTATTCTGATGTATTCAAACTGATCCATGATCCCTGGTATGCGATAAATAGGCCCAACACCGTAGTATGAGAAACATCCCCATATCATGATGATTGCGCAACCATGCTTCACTGTCTTCACAGTGTACTGTGGCTTGAATTCAGTGTTTGGGGGTCGTCTGACCAACTGTCTCCGGCCACTAGACCCAAAAAGAACAATCTTACTTTCATCAGTCCACATAATGTTGCGCCATTTCTCTTTAGGCCAGTCAATGTGCTCTTTGGCAAATTGTAACCTCTTCAGCACGTCTTTTTTTCAACAATGGGACTTTGCGGGGGCTTCTTGCAGATAGCTTGGCTTCACATAGGCGTCTTCTAATTGTAACAGTACTCACAGGTAACTTTACACCTTCTTTGATCTTCCTGGAGCAGATTGTTGGCTGAGTCCTTGCCATTTTGGCTATTCTTCTATCCATTCGAATGGTAGTTTTTCGCTTTCTTCCACATCTTTCAGGTTTTGGTTGCCATTTTAAAGCATTTGCGATCATTTTAGCTGAGCAGCCTATCATTTTCTGCACTTCTTTATATGTTTTCCCCTCTCCAATCAACTTTTTAATCAAGGTACGCTGTTCTTCTGAACAATGTCTGGAACGACCCATTTTCTGCAGAATTTCAGAGAGAAATGCACTGTAACCAGCATGTACATTTGCTGCCTTCCTTCCTTAAATAAGGGCAATAATTGCCACCTGTTTTTTAAAGAATGAATGACCTCACTAATAGAACTCCACACTGCTATTATTTTGAACATGCCCCTTTCAATTAGTGATTCAATGACACAGAATCAGCAGCATGCATGTCATGACTGTTGGGTCTGTTGGATTTCTATTACTCTACTACACCTGCTAGTAAATTATTTGCCATGTAGAAATATCATTTCTACCAAAAACAGTGATTGATCAGGTTAGTGATGTCTGACTGCTATTATTTTAAACACAACTGTATGTATGTATGTATGTATGTATATATATATATATATATATATATATATATATATATATACACAGTTGCAAGAAAAAGTATGTGAACCCCTTGGGATTACGTGGAGTTTTGCATGAATTGGGCATAAAATGTGCTCAGAACGTCATCTAAGTCAAAACAATAGAATACAGTCTGCTGAACATAATACTACACAAACATTAGATGTTGCCATGGTTTAATTGCACGTAACATGTAAACATTCACAGTGCAGGGAGGAAAAAGTATGTGAACCTTTGGACTTAATAACTGGTTGACCCTCCTTTGGCAGCAATAACCTCAACCAAACGTTTCCTGTAGTTGCAGATCAGACCTGCACAACGATCTGGAGTAATTTTGGACCACTCCTCTTCACAAAACTGTTTCAGTGTAGCAATATTCTTGGGATGTCTGGTGTGAATCGCTCTCTTAAGATCATGCCACAGCATTTCAATCGGGTTGAGGTCAGGACTCTGACTGGGCCACTCCAGAAGGCGTATTCTGTGCTGTTGCAGCCATTGTTTTGTTGAATTACTTGTATGCTTTGGGTCATTGTCCTGTTGCATCACCCATCCTCTGCGGAGCTTCAGTTGGCAGACAGATGGTCATACGTTTTCCTGCAAAATGTCTTGATAAACGCTGGAATTCATTTTCCCATCAATGACAACAATCCATCCAGGCCCTGAGGCAGCAAAGCAGCCCCAAACCATGATGCTCCCTCCGCCATGTTTTACAGTGAGGATGAGGTTTTGATGTTGGTGTGCTGTTCCTTTTTTTCTCCACACATAGTGTTGTGTGTTCTTCCCAAACAACTCAATCTTGGTTTCATCTGTCCACAGTATATTTTGCCAGTAGTGCTGTGGAACATCCAGGTGCTCTTTTGCAAACTTCAAACGTGCTGCAATATTCTTTTTGGACAGCAATGGCTTCCTCCGTGGTGTCCTCCCATGTACACCATTCTTGTTTAATGTTTTCCTTATTGTAGATGTGTCAACAAAAATGTTAGCATGTGCCAGAGATTTCTGTAGGTCTTTAGCTGACACTCTGGGATTCTTCTTTACCTCATGCAGCATTCTGCGTTGTGCTCTTGCAGTCATTTTTACAGGATGACCACGCCTAGGGAGAGTAGCAACAGTGCTAAACTTTCTCCATTTGTAGACAGCCTGTCTTACCGTGGACACATGAACATCGAGGCTTTTGGAGATACTTTTGTAGCCCTTTCCAGCTTCATGCAAGTCAACAATTCTTTTTTTCCAAAAAAAGTTTTTATTTTATTTTGAAATAAGAAAGGCATAACAAGTCATATACGGATACGGAACACAGTCCGCGCATAAACATCTGTCATAATCTCCCGTAGCGCAGACGGGTCATAAGTTGTTTATTTGAAGTATAAATTACCCTGATACAAAAGATCACATTATAGTAAATGAGTGAACTAGACCAATTAAAGCATTGAGTATGATAGGTAGTCTGGAGAGTTATAGAGGATGCTGTTCTAATGAGTAGGGATTACTCAAATAATGGGACTATGAAGCGTGGTACAATATATCATTTGAAATCGTGCAGTTCTTCTGTATCCGTAACCGGGGAATGTATGGTTCTTATTGTGGAAGACAATCATACCTATATGTGAGAGGACACTCTGTCCCTCATAAAAGATGTAGTTACTTGTAGAAGAGAAAGGTGTGAAGAAAAGTAGGAAGGGAAAAGAAGGGGAGGGAGGGAGAAAAAAAAAAAAAAAAAAAAAAAAAAAAAAAAAAAAAGGGGGGGGGTGGGGTGGATCAAATAATAAATATTGGTTGTCAATCCATCGTATCATGGAGCATTATTAATGGTAACTTAGCGTATACCTTTATGTAAGATATAGTCCGGGTAGATTCAGTCTATGGAGCAATTCTAGAGGTGAGAGCTCAAAAGGTTTTTGTGTTCTTGGATCCTGTCTTATTCATTCATAGAAAGACGATAAGTACTGGTGGTTTGAAAATGTTTCCAACACGCCCAAGTCTTCCTGAATCTCTCGGGGTGTTCTTTTGCCACTGAAATCAGCTCCTCCATCTCCGCAATCCTGATGACCCTAATAAACCACTCCCGCACAGTGGGAACTTGTTTTGATCGCCAGTGAACAGGGACACATTGTTTTGCCGCGTTTATCATGTGTAAGGCAAGAGACTTATGATAAGTCCGAAAAGGAAGTGAGGAATGATGGAGTAAAAATTGTGCAGGGGTGAAGTCTAGATTGTACGTGGTTATTTGTGAGATTAAGTCTCGCACTTTTCTCCAAAAGGGCAGTAGTAGCGGACAGTCCCACCATATATGTAGGAGTGTACCCTTTGCCTGTTGACACCTCCAGCACAAATCCGGGACATCAGGATCAAATCTATGAAGCAAGGACGGCACTCTGTACCATCTAGAATATAATTTATAATTGTTTTCTTGTGTGGAGACACATATGGAACCTTTATGCATATGGTCATAGATGTGATCCCAATCTTCCGGTGACAATGGCAGTTGTAAGTCGAGCGACCAAGCCTCACATGCCTTTCGAGGTTGAGACATATTGGCGGTGTCCAGATATGAATAGAGCTTGGATATAACCTGTCTCTGGGGGACGTCCGTAAAACAAAGTTTCTCATACGGAGTAAGTGGCCTTGAATAATCTTGTACATGTGGGGAACTTCGTATAAAGTGATGAAGTTGTCTAAACATCCATGGCGTAAATATCCGGGATGGCCATGTCTTCATAATATCTACTCTAGATAAGAACTTCTTATCTTTGAAAAGTTGATGTACCGTCAGGTTATCTGGACAATTATCACCGGCTAGGAAGGCCCGGGACATACCCGGTAGAAAGTCTGGATTCCTTTTGACTGGAGTTAACGGACCCGGAGAGGAAGAGAGTTCTTTTTTCCGGAACAACTGATGGCAACAGCTTAAGGTAGGACCTATAAGAGGGTGTTCCCGAAACTCCGAAGGAATATGAACGTTTTCCAGCCAAGGGGAAGAGGCAAGTGGTATCGTCGAGAAATCTGTCTCCAAACCAACCCAAACCTTACTATTGTGGATCGTGGTCCAATCTACTACCCTTGCTAGGTGACAAGCCCTGTAGTATCGGGCAATGTCAGGCAATCCAATACCTCCACCCTTCTTTGGCATGGTGAGTTGGGCAAAGCTAATTCTTGGGCGTTTATTATGCCAAAGAAAGGAGGTGCAAAGTGTTTTATAAGATGCGAAGAAAGAAGTTGGTAGTTTAATTGGTATTGTTTGCAGTAGATACAATATTCTAGGAAGCACGTTCATCTTGAGAATGGCAGCTCTACCAAACCAAGAGAACCAAGGTTTGTTCCAAGTTTGAAGGTCTGTGGAGATATTACGCAAGAGGGGTAAGAAGTTTTCATCGTAAAGTTCCGTTAGATGAGTTGGTAATTGGATACCCAAATACGTGATTGCCTTCGACTGCCAGGTAAAAGGAAAATTCAATTTCGCTAGTCTAAACACATCTTGGGTCAAGGAGACATTAAGGGCTTGAGATTTAGAGAAGTTAATTTTTAGGTTCGCCAGATACTGGAACAATTTGAATTCTTGTAGCAGATTAGGTAAAGTGATATGTGGGTCTGTTAGGAAAAGTAATATGTCATCAGCAAAGGCTGCTATTTTATGAATTTTGTCATTTATCAGAATCCCCTTGATGTTATCATTCTGTTTGATGCAATTCAACAAAGGTTCCAGTGTCAGAATAAATAAGAGGGGGGATAAAGGACATCCCTGTCTAGTCCCATTGCCTATCGAAAAGGAATTTGAAAGGAGACCATTAACTCTCACTTTAGCTGTGGGAGTGGTATATAGAGACATGATAAACGTCAGGAAACGCGGAGGCAATCCAAGTCCAATCAGAACTGCCTCCATGTAGTCCCATGCCAGTCTATCAAATGCCTTCTCTGCATCTAACGATAGAAAGAAGCCAGATTGTCGTTTTTGAGTTAACCAATGCTGAATATTTATAGCCCGTATTGTGTTGTCTCTAGCCTCTCTCCCTGGTACAAAGCCCACCTGGTCTGTAGATATGATGGAATCTATGATGCGTAATAGACGATTGGCCAGAATTTTGGCAAAGATCTTTAGATCAACGTTTAAGAGAGAGATCGGACGGTAGTTCGCTGGAGAGGTTTGATCTTTATTCTCTTTTGGTATGACGGTAATATGGGCCTCAGAAATATGGCGCATGGACTGCCCTGGTGTATCTAAAGTATTGAAGGCCCGTAGAAATGGTTGTGCTAAGATGTCACTAAAAGTCTTATAGTACGAAGTGATAAACCCGTCAGGACCTGGACTTTTACCAGGTTTCAGTTGTGTAATGGCTTGTTGTAACTCCGTCAGGGTCAAGGCGCCATCCAAGTCTTGCGCTTGTGTTCTAGAAATAGAGTTTGGCAGGTATCGGGTCAGGAAGGTCTGAATAATAGCCTCACGAGGCCTAGTGTCTCCTGTCGGTTTAGGTGATACAGGTAAATTGTAGAGAGAGGAATAGTATTGCTCAAATTCAGCTGCAATACTTGCTGATGTTTTCAGTAAGCTACCCTGCTTGGAAGTGAGCTGATAGATTTGCTGAGCTGCCTTTCTAGATTGCAAGGCCCTGGCTAGAAATTTGCCACTCTTATTTCCATGTTCATAGAAAAGCTTCTGTTGTAGAGTAAAATTACGTTTGTTTTTTTTTTCAACGACATCTTGGAGTTGTTTTCGCGCCTGAACTAGTTCTGTTGCAGATTCCAATGCTCTAGAACGTTTATGTGTGCGTTCAAGTACACGTACTTTTTGTAGTAAGGCGGTAAAAGATGCCTGAGCTAGGCGTTTTCGTGAAGCGGATATGGACATGAGAAGGCCCCGCATTACACATTTATGCGCCTCCCACTGTACGAGGGGGGTCGTATCTGGAGATGCGTTTTCTTTAAAGTAGTTGGTCAAAGAATCACGGATCTGGAGGGTGACGGATGAGTCTGTAAGAAGAAAGGGATCCAATCTCCATGTTTTGGGTGCGGCTGGTATGTCCGGGAATTGTAAAGTCATCATAATTGGATGATGGTCAGATAGAATCATTGGCTCGATCGAGGCCGATTTCAGTATATGTAAGTCCTTTTGTGAGAGAAAAAAATAGTCTATTCTGGAATGGCGTTTGTGTGGTGCAGAATAAAAGGTGTAGTCTTTGTCCGTAGGGTGAAGGGTACGCCAGGTATCATGAAGGAGAAGGTCATGAAGTTCCAATTTAATCTGTTTAAGTGCTTTAAAGGGTTTAGAGGAAAACCCAGTTGAAGTGTCTTCCAGCGGGTTCAAAGCTACATTAAAATCACCTCCCAGAATCAAAATACCTGATTGAAACGTAGCAAGTAATTTGGAGATTTTACGAAAAAAGCATACTTGTGCGGTATTGGGGCTGTAAATGTTGGCAAAAGTAAGTGGCCTATTAAAAAGGGTACCTTTGAGAAAGAGGAACCTCCCCTCAGGGTCCTCGAGAGACTCAGTAACTTTAAATGGGAGCTGTTTGGAAAGTAAGATGGATACACCTTTTGCTTTCACCTCCGCATTGACTGCATGATAAGCCGTTGGGTAATTAGCATTTGAAAATCTAGGTATGTGATCTGTTCGAAAGTGTGTTTCTTGGATAAATAACACATCTGCTCGAAGGTTTTTCATGTACGTTAGAAGTTGTGAGCGTTTCTCAGGTATATTTAAGCCCTTGGCGTTAAGAGAGGCCACTGAGAACGAGCGGGGTGAACATGTAGATGTATGGCTGATAGCCATGATGTTGTATACCAGAAACACCTGTGCAAAGTCTATAAGTACGTCAAATAAGTGGCAGGAAAAAAAAAAAAAAAAAAAAAAAAAAAAAAAAAAAGGGGGGGGGGGGGGAGGAAAACAGGGTCGTGTAGAGGTAGAAATAGAGATAGCAATTATATGGAAAAAGAATTAAAGAGTGTGATAGAGAAGAAAAGAAGTGTCAGGCGTGTTCCATAGAAACCCATATATATGTATTAATGTGTATTCCTTCAACTTCCTGAACAAACTGAACTCCAGAGAAGAGATAGACCAGCTACTCTATCTCCTATTAAAGCTCTTATGAAATGGTTGTATGTAAAACCGTATATAGAGGTACGAAATTACCTGTGGAGATGTGTCGAACCCAGAGATAGCCGTATTTGTGACTGTATAGTAAAATCGTAAAGAAGTCTTATTCTCTCAGACGAGAGGTATACAAGGGAATTAGTTCCAACATAAGGTGTCCTTGACACACAGAGATATGTGGGAGGTAGCTAATTTATACCGAGAAGTAATCTATTCTTATTGGGAACGGGAGGTAGGTGTAAAATAGTATGTATAAAGCTGTAGTAGTACAAATATTGTGGACGAGCAAGAGGGTCGATAGTAAGGCTCACAGGAGTAAATGCACGAGAATCGGTATGAAGGAGGTATGTGCTAAAGGAAAGGTCCTTTTAGATTGAAAGTATAAAATGTTGATGTGAATGGACACTAAGACTGTGTTATTCCATGGAATGTAGCATACTCATACCTCAACGATATTATATGATCACAAGTTAAACAGAATGTAGGAAATAGTGAGACAATTCCTATAAACGACTTCGATCATGCATATCAAACAATCGTGCCATTGTAGGATGGTCTTCATAAACTGTATCCGTTCCTAGTAAGAATACCATCTTTATGCGAAACAATGCAGGGCAACATCAATAACATAACATATGAATATTCCGGGATGTAGGCCTTAGGCCATTCATTCCGTTGAACCGTTTTCCAAAAACAAGGTAAATATTGGTCCCAACCGAGGGATCTTATGCTGTATAATAGGTCACTATTAAGGAATGCTGGACTCCCCAATGCCTACCAAACCGTGGCAAGCCATCAAAGAGAGGGCATTCATAATCCGTGGCCGCACGTGAGCATGGATCAAATCAAATAACTGTATAGGTTAAAATTTAACACCACAGCGAGATGAACCATAAATGTAAACATCAAATATAGAGGTCCCATATCTCATAGCTGAAACACTACCTAATCCATGAGTGAGTAGAAGGTATGTAATATACCAGATACTACGATGTATGTGAAGGATTTCGGGATACTATGTGGGAGAATAATATTGTAGGGGGAATGAGGAGGTTGCAGGCTTGGGACATCAATATAGTGTCTGCTTAACACAGATAGTCATACACATATATCCAGGCTGAATGATGGCTATGGAGGAAAGCATGCTAATCTGAGAATGAATCCTATGATACCATATAGCTGTAGCATACTCTGGGAGTCAGTATATGCAAGTTGTACAGCCAAGTATACTACGATCATGTGCGAGCATTACCATATGATCACTGTAAAGATAGTAGGAAAGAGTGTAACAACCATCCCCAGTGTGTCTCAAAGAATATAAAATACATGTGCTCCAAATAGGCTCAGTTAGTTTTACACACCTTTTGGTGTTATGACATAAAAAGCAGGAATATAAGGATGTCCTATCTAAGTGCATCTAACGCATAAGATGTTGAGATTCAGAGAGTCAGGCGTCGAACCAGAAAAGTGGATTGGCCAGCATCTCTAGATCCCAAACAGGTCTACATTGCTGTTTCCGCTATAGCTAATAAATTAATACATTAGGTCTTTCCTGACCAGGTGAGCAAGTTCCCAATTCAACAGTGGTACCACCCGCATCTCCATTAACAGAGTCACATATAGTCCCCTGGGGCCAAGAGCGAGAGTACCTTCAGCAGGTATATTTAAGATGTACAAATGTTTATAACTGGTAAATAGTTTTCAGAAGCAATATATTGATTTAAGACGATAAACATACCCTAGTGTCCACTCCCCGGGATCATAGATGGCTTTTGGTAGACTGTAGAATGGAACCTTGGACTGTAAGAAAAATATGAAACTTATTTTTGGGTCTTGTGTAAAGAGACCTCCGATTGGGAGAATGATGCTACTCAGATGGATAGAGAAGGGAAAACTGAGGAGAGTCATTCATGACGTGCCTTGCGATGTGCAGGTGATGTTGGTAAACTATCTCCAGTGATGAGCCGCCGTCGTAGAGGGGAGTTTGAGGCGTGAGGGGATCTGCTTCTTCTTTCTCTTCCAGGGTGTCTAGAGAGTTGCGTCTCCATGGGGTCTTCAATTGACTGTGAAGGGGGAAGAGTTGCACTTGACCAATTGGGAATGTCCAGTAAAGGGATATTCAGAGTTTCACAGAATAATGTAAGGTCTTCCGGGAATCTCATGAGAGCTGATCTCCCCAGGTGTGTTGCTGATAGGCCAAACGGGAACTTCCAGCGATATGCTATTCCCCTGGAACGAAGTAGATCTAATAATGGGCGTAAGTCTTTCCTACGTTGCAAGGTGAGGTAGGATAGATCCTGGAATAATTTAATTTCTGCTTCATGATATCGCAAGTGGTGTTTATCCCGAGCTCTACGTAGTATTTCTTCTTTAAGTCTGAAGTCAACCATACAGCAAATTATATCTCTCGGTGGATCAGCGTCTCTGCCTCTAGGACGCAAAGCTCTATGTAGACGTTCAATTTCAATTGGGGATTCAGGCGGTCTTTCCAAAATATCATTAAAGATGGTTAAAAGCGCCTGGGAAAGTTGGGCAGATTCGATTGTCTCAGGGACACCCCGCACCCTTAAGTTATGTCGTCTTCCCCTGTTATCCAGGTCTTCGATGTGACGATCAAGTTCCCTCAAATGCATAGTGTGCGTGTCAACCTGTTTGCACATATCATGAATGGCTAGGTCTTGTGCGATTACTTTATCCTCCACTGCGTCAAGCCTGTTAGCCACTGCCTGCAAATCAATATGTAACTCAGCGATTGCCGCAGAGAGAGTCCCTTTAATATCTGATGCGACTGCTTTCAAGTCCCCTATGGTGAGAGGTGAGGTTTCAGAATGTCTAATAGAGGTAGCTGCGACTGGAGCCGTGTACTGTAAAGGAGTCTTTGTGTGAGGTGAATGTGGGGGAGATATATGGGAAGAAACTTCCGCGTGCTCTGGAGTCTGAGATCGGAATAATTCCGGGATGCTACGATTGGCAGGGCCAGTCAGACGGCGAGGGGATCTGGAACGAGGGGTAGTAGATTTCTTGTCAGATTTCCCCATGTTGGCGATTACTCTCTATGTTATGATTGCGTAATCCCACCTCAGTGTGTCAAGGATCAAGGTATTATGCAGCCATTTTCAATGGGACCGGGCTGGGACCCCCAGAATTTGTGAAATAGGGGGGGATAAGTATTCCTTAATAGACTGTGTATACCTCAGCGATGAGTAGAAAGGCAGAGATTGATAATGCTGAGTCTGTGGATTCCTCAGAATTTTGTGTTCTTGAAGGGCTGTAGAATTGCCTTTGTGTTCCCCTAATATGGCTTTGTAGAGGAGTCAGCTTCGTCTGGCCTAACTGCCACACAGCTCACTGCAACAGGGGATTATATGGGCCCCATTGTAGGCCGCTACTCTCTGGGTTCGTGTGAGGGGGTGCCCTGATGGGTCAGGGGACAGCGTTTACTTTAATACACAGGTGCTTGGAGCCTGCAATCCTCCTTATCTCCCACCCGGCGTTCTAATGGGTGTGGTCGCGGTCTTGTCGGGCCGTGACAGCCCACACCGCTCCACTGTGGAGACTTCTCAGCGGGAACGGAGGAATCCGCTGTCTGCCACTACTGATCCGGGCGAGGAGGGGGAGATGACCAATGGTCCCCTCCTCACACTGAAACTGTGCGCCGCGCGCACCCGACACCCAGCCGAGCGCGAGTATCGCGGCTTCGCTCAGCCGCAGTAGGCCTCACCGGATCACCGCAGCGGATCAGGGCCAAAAACGTCTTGGGCCGCTCCGTGTTGTCCCCAATCAAGACTCCAGGGTCCCCCGATTACTCCTGCCGAAGGAGAGCACCTGGATGGCGGTGGATTAGGATCGGGGTCTCGAGAGCTCCGGCTTAGGCAGCTTGTCCGGTCGCCATCTTGGACACGCCCTCGCAAGTCAACAATTCTTGATCGTAGGTCTTCTGAGAGCTCTTTTCTGCGAGGCATGGTTCAAAACAGACAGTGCTTCTTGAAACCAGTAAACTCAAAACAGGTGTGTGTTTTTTAAGGGCAGGACAGCTGTCAGCAACACATCCGATATCATCACACTGGTTGGAGTCAAGGTTGGCTCACTCCTGGCTCCAATTAGCTCTGGGAGAAGTCATTAAGCTAGGGCCTCACATACTTTTTCCTCCCTGCACTGTGAATGTTTACATGTTATGTGCAATTAAACCATGGCAACATCTAATGTTTGTGTAGTATTATGTTCAGCAGACTGTGTTCTTCTATTGTTGTGACTTAGATGACGTTCAGAGCACATTTTATGCCCAATTCATGCAAAACTCCACGTAATCCCAAGGGGTTCACATACTTTTTCTTGCAACTGTATATATATATATAGTATATTTATAAAGTTGAGGACGGTGGACAGTACCCTCAGCCATACATGCATGCCACTAGGTAGGTTCCTAAACAAAATGCCTAAATAAATAAAATACAAGGGAGTTACAGTGCTTTGAGCATATCTTATATCAAAGAATTCAATAACTTCAGGCATTCCTGCCCTTTTTTGATTACTAAGCTGCACTATGTAATGGAAATTGAGATGTGGTTGCATGCATAGATGGTTGTTGGTGCAGTCCACCCTTATAGCTCATTTCATCTCCAGCTGTGTCTGTTTACCATGAGTGTGGCACCATCTGTCCACACTCCTAATAGTACCCTATATTAGCAAATGAAACGTTGGCAATGTTAAAAATAGAATATGGACTGGCCAGAGAGAGATCACTTTGATGCAGTTGGCCAACTGGAACTTGTATTGAAATATATTTTGAACTAAGAGTCACCCTTTTTAAGCAAGTGTTTGCTATGAATGGCGTAATAAGTGGCTACACCTCTTCAGTTTTTCATGTGTTGTATATATGGAAGCTATTTAGGACCTGAACACACATGTCCATTTCCACTGTACAAAGCAAGTTAGTGATCAAAAAGGGCAGGGATGCCTGATGTTACTGTAATGAGATATGCACACTGTGCTGTAACCCTCTTGTATATAATACACCTGATTTCATACACATATATTAAGAGTTTCTTCTTTATTTCAGACAAAGTTTACAATGAAGAGCAGTACACAAGCAGTGGCCCTATGGGGTAATCGGGCCCCTGCACACAGTATCACAGCCATGATGATAACAGAGGATCAGAAGACCATTGTCACAGGAAGTCTGGAGGGACAGATATGTCTTTGGCACTTGTCAATGGAAATTAAGGTTTGTGTACAAAGATTGTATTAAACAAAATCTATCTATCTATCTATCTATCTATCTATCTATCTATCTATCTATCTATCTATCTATCTATCTCTATGCATATACTGTATGTGCTTGCCAGTGTGCCTTGTAGACTGCCTATTATTATTTTACCGACATATATAGTAAATATGTAATAGCTACCTGGTAAAATGTCTCTTGGCATCATTGATGTGGAATTCTATGACATTTGTGCCTACGTTTGATCAGTCGCAGCATAATTATTAAACTCTCTGACACTTCTGAGAGAATGAGAAAACCAGCCACTGAAACTCATAATTTTATGCTTTGCATAAATCAGGACTATCTGGACAACTGCATTTTGACATGTGTGTATTATTTTGGATTAAATAATAATTATGTATAGGTAAAATTATGCTTGTCTTCTACATATTTCATTGCTCAGGACAGAAATGTGCAGAACTCTGTGAAACAGGATATAATCATTTTCACTTGTAATAGACAGAATGGCAATAATCCTTACCATTGTAATTTCCACTATAGAACCACTGAGATGTAAACATTTCCAAAATAACACAGCATGCTATTGATAGGTGGGGGGAATACAAATTAATCAGGATGCAAGCACATACCCTGAGTTAGAGTTTTTGAATGAGTGAAAGATCATTGATTCAGTTTTAGTTGCTACAATCAGGTTTATAAAGAATAACTTTAAATTCTCTGTAGCATGCTGTAGTCCCAAACTTCAATTGCAGTAGCTGGGAGAGGTACCGTAGGCAGTGATAGTATTTCAGCTTGTGTAACTTCCACATTTTACTTATCTCTACCAAAGCATGTAATTAAACTTCCTGGAATCCTTCATTAACATTTCTTGTTAGAATAATTATTCTTATGACATTATGATGCTTAAGTGGTGATCATGGAAATGATTGATGAATCTCTACTGAAAAACAATTGATTGTCTAATGTTCATCTTAAAGTGAGTGTAAAGGTTTAAAATTATTATTTTTTAAAAATAATGTTATACTAACCTGCTCTGTGTAATGGTTTTGCAGAGAACAGCCCCATATCTCCTCTTCTGGCATTCCTGGCTCCTCCTCTCTTCTGAGTGCCCCCATAGCAAGCCACTTGCTATGGGGGCACTCATGCTGGTTCAGTCCCAAGCTGGACTGTGTGCACGGTTTGGCCTCACCACCCTTCTCCCTCCTCACAAGATTTGATAAACAGCAGCAGGAGCCAATGACTCCTGTTGTGACATCTGAGTCCCGTGAGGAGGGAGACAGAGAGCAGCGATGGATTAAGATTGGGCTCAGGTAAGTATTTGGGGTTGCTGGAGGCAAACAGATCAAAGAAGGTTTTTTACGATAAAACGGAGAATGCATTAAAGTGGTAGTAAACCGCACCTAAAAATAAATAAATAAATCCCCTGCAAGGAAATGTCATAATGTGCTAGGATGAATCGCATACTAGCACATTATGAAGGACTTGCCTTAAAACGAAGCCCTCCAGCAGCACGCTATCACTGCTGCAGAGGCTTCCATCTTCACCGGGTCTTCCTTCTGGGTTTGCGAGCCCCGACTGGCTGAGCCAAGATGACGTCACTCTCACGCATGCTTGCAGGAGTCCTGGGCCATGGCACAGTGCTCTGAAGGAATGGCACGGGTATGCCGTTCCTTCAGAACGCATGCACCAGCTCTCAAAAAGATCAAATATCTTTTAAACGGTGCACCTTTAGGAGATATTCATTTTACCTACTAGTAAGCTTTATTATAAGCTTAGCTGCAGGTAAACGTATACTGAAAGAATTTACTACCACTTTAAGGTAAAAAAATCTTCTGCCTCTACAACTATTTTAAGAAGTATCCTTAAAGTGAAATAAATATAAAATAAAAAAATATAAGGCAAATAGCTAAATATGTGGTTTAACCTCTTTCCATCGTCTTTCAGTGCCCCTTTAAGTGAATGTTAATGCCGGAGGGAGAAGCAGCTTCCCAATCACATGATCAGTGTGATTTCCTGTCATAGTGGTCACATGATTGGGAGCCCATCCAATCACAAACACTGACTGGGAACTGTCGGTGATAGCACAGAACCTCAGAGCTCCTTGGATGTATGTTAAAGCCCACCCAATCTCCCGCTACATATATGCTTTATGCGGTTAAAAAGATGTTAGGAGCATATGTTTTTATTGTTTTGCCTGCCAAACATGTTTAATTTGGTGTAGCATCTCTTGTGATTTATACACCTTTGCTACACTGCACAGCAAGGTTAAGTTTTACTGACTTCTGTATCTCTCGCTGGTATTTGGACCGAGGTGATGATGACAAATCATTTTACAGTGAGCATTCTGCGCAGAATCACAGTTCCTTAGGCAGATAAAATGGTAAACATATACTGTATGCATTCCAACGGTGTACTTCGTGCTTTAGTTACAATTCTTACTGAAATATATTATACGTAGGAAGGTGCAGTCTACATTCTCCACTGCATGTGGCACTAGTCTGAAATGGCAAAAAAGCTGGAGGTGGAAGTCAAGAGAAACTGGGTTTCTCCATGATTCCCTTGGTGCCCTGTGGCCGCATTCCGGATAACTACACTTGATCCAGGTGATCCCAGCTGCCATCTTGGGTCATGCAGAGTATTTTTAAGTCCCTGCTCCCGGGTTTTGGCGCTCATTTGTTAAGTGGCTAGTGTAGGGACAGCACACCTGTCTGTCAGGGGCAGTACCAGTGAAAGTTTCCAGAGACGTTTGTGAAAGCATAGCGTCTGCTTCCTAATCTTCAAGTAGTATTAATGGCTTGGTTTTTTTTGTCTTTTTTTTTTTTTAAATACCAAACATGTCATACATACCTGTTCTGTTCAGGGGTTTTGCACAAAGCAGTCTCAATCCTCCTCTTCTCGGGTTCCCCGCTGGCGCTCCAGGACCCTCCCTCCTAGAGCCCCCATAGAAAACAACATATTTTGGGGGCAACAGAGCAGGCTCGCTCCCGAGCTGCTGCTCTGTGGGACCAATCACACACAGAGCACGGCTCTGCCCCACCCACACTCTCTCCTCATTGGCACACTTGCTGTGATTGACAGTAGCGTGAGACATGGATATCACTGCTGTCTCAGCCAGTGAGGAGGAAGAGACCAGTGGGAGAGCCGAGGCTCTCCTGTGCATCACTGGATCGGACTAGGGCTCAGGTAAGTTATAGAGGGGGGCTCGGGGGCACCGTTACACACAGAAAGTTTGTCACCTTCATGCATAGAATGCATGAAGTTAAAAAAAAATTGAGCCTTTACAATCACTTTCTGGACACTCTACTTTGGGTTGAACTAGTCAGGCCACATTCTGCTCTCCTTGACTGGCGCTGTCTTCAGTTTGGACGTACTCATAGCTGACTCTCTGCTCCAACTGTTGTAAGTTCCCATACCGGGCTGTTGTACTGTTTACTAGTTCTGCAATACATTGGTTCCTGCATCCTGGACCTCTGTGTGTTTAATGCTGCCACACCCTGCTGCACCTTCCCACATTTAGATTATCACTTTGCCCATTTTTCTTTTGGTAGCCAAATCCCTAGAAAGTATACCCACTGAACCACATTCTTTATTTTTCTCCTCTTCCCCCCTTGGAGTCCTGGTTTTTTAGCTTTAATGGATCAGGACTTCAGGTCATAGGGGAATATGTGACCTCCTCCATGTAACTGGACAAGAGCAGCTAATTGTCAGGCCTGAACATTTCCCATGGGGGTCAGTGATGTTATCCACTTGGGTATGTTCCAACACCATCTGACACCCATGCTCACTCGGGGTGGACAGAATGAGAGTGTGGATTGGTAAGTACACTTAACTGAGGGGTTGGAGGTGGGCTATTAGGAGACACTGCAACTTTGCCCTCAACGGGCATGTGACTGTGTTTCTTTAACTATATTGTTACATATATTGTTATAATAATGTTCTTCTTTATTAGAGATGTATAGGAAGCTGTCATGTTAAAGCAAGTTAAAAACAACTAAAAAGTTAAAAACAATTTAAAAAAATGAACAAGTTGGTTGGTAATAATAAAGGTTTTAGAAAGTCTCATCTCACCTTTACAAACATATAAGACTGGTGTGTTTGGTATATTTCTTTAGGACAGTGCAAGATATCACTATCTATTATTTATACCAAGCTTAGTAGGGGCTTACTGCAGAGACTTTCAATGGGAGTACTTATAAGAATGTAAAAATATATACAGTATGATAATGTAGTGGGCACCTTGCCAGAAACCATGGGTTAGGACTCCTCATATCAGCCTATCCCTCCTCTGTGGGTTCCAACCAGTGGTTGTGAGCGTCTACTTAGTATGCTGGAATGGCCCATGATGGGCATGGAAGTAGTGCTTGACCAGACTATAAAAGGAGCCCTGGTCATCCTGGAGGTCATGCTCCCTACTTAGTTATGGTACAGGTAGAGTAATTAGCCAAATGATCAGAGAGAGGGTAGTTTTAACTTGAACTTTGCTAAATTGGTGCAGAGTAGGATCAACATTATCAAAAGGAGCATCATCCCTCTGACTAAATGAGTGAGGATACTAAGTGACAGATCACCACAGTGTCTGTAAAGGTCTGCAGCCAAAGATATTAAATACCACTAGTTCGGTTAACAGTACAGTACATGAACAACTACTTTTCTTTGACTTTGCACTAGCATCTTTGATATTTAAGCCCAGGATAGATCTGCAGGATAGATACATGCAAACAGCTAACACAATCTCTGGGTTTGCACCACAGGCAAGTGACTGCAGATACAGGGCCGAACCACTTGAGGCGCAGTACTTTGAAAGCAGTGCCCCCTGCAGTGACTAGGTCTTCCATAGAAACTGTGTGCTATTGGGCTCCTACCCAGCTGTCCGCACGCTGGGACTAATAGTGGAGAACCATACACCTGGCTACAGATCCAGTACACAGCCACCTCTGCCTCATCAGGTGCAGTCTTTCTAACCTGCAGAGTGCAAGAAACAGGGACACTCATATGCCCTGGGTGTGTGCAGGAGCAAAAAAAAGAGAATATGGTGCTGCTACCCATACAAACCTCCATCAGTAGAGCTAGTGTGTTCTCGATCTCCAGTAGCACAGCTGAAAGTAATTGTCCATAATCTGATCTGCACAACCGACGTAGCTCTAAAATCTTGTCTTTATTGGAAAAAATACAGCGTAAAAGTTACAATAACAGTCAGTTGATTTGTTTCAGCCTACACGGCTTTAGTCATAACTAGGTTCAGGAGCACAGGTGCTTGTGGGAATCCAGTGGATTGTGAGAACTCAAAGGATTATGGGAAAAGGAGTTAAAGAGATCAGACCTACATCTGAGCATGGTTAACCATGGGACAATCCTCTACATTCAGATCTACAGCATAGCCCTGCAATCAGCAAAGCTCATGCTCCCTACTAATTGGAATGCTATGGATTTGACTTAGTAGGGACAATATCAGACCTCTGAAATTAGATCACTGCTTCCTCATAGAGAGAAAGGTTTCTTCTCTGTAGCTGCTGGTGGGGGCCAGGCTTTTCTAATCAGGTGGTGGCTGCTTCAGAAAGAATTTGAACTGTAAGACATTAAGCACATTTTGTTTTGATGCACCTTGAATTAATTTAGCTGATTTCAACAAGGAATTCAATTGGGCTTTAAAGGAGAAGTACAGCCAAAGCTTTTGTGTCTGTACTTCTCCTGTGGATCACAGGAGTGCAGTTTGTTCTGTACTCCTGTGACTCATTTTCAGCTGACAGCAGACTGACGTCACTCAGCCTGTCCATGCCGGGCAAAGATCCTGACTCTAATGTTGAGATCCACTTCAGAGTCTGGAGTGATGCCTGGCTCAGCCTCTCAACGAATTGCTGAGAGCCCGAGCCAGCCACTCCCGCCCCCTTCACAGCCCAGATCTCCAGTGAGCTTGCGAGGGGGCAAAGCAGATAGCAATGACTGACAGTCCCGCTCTCTGCCTAGGGTGGCTGTGAGAACTCAGCGATCAGTGGTCATGGGATCGCTGAGTTCTCACCCTTAGACCCATCGGAGTGATGCTGCATCCACCTAGGTAAGGTAGGGGGAAAAAGTGCCCTACTTCTCTTTTAAGCTGTATACAGTATGTATGAATATCAGCGTTTATCCTGGAAACTCAATGCTTAATACATTTCCACATTCAGCCTGTATCAACTCTACTGCTTAAGTATTAGGGTTCATGTACACTGCAGGTGATAAACTCACGTTTAGGAGCTGTTCAGCATTTTTTTCAGCAGCCCCTGAACTCACCCTAATGTTTTCCTATGTGTCCATGTACACATCTTCGTTTACAGTCGTTGACAGGCATTTGAGTTTACGTTTTGTTTTTTTTAACGCACCAAATGTGCGTTCAGCAGTCGATTTTATCAGCGTTTCAAACGCAAAATGCAGCAAATGTTTGCATTTGAAAAAATGTTTTATCTTTTCCATTTCCCAATGCTGTCCAGAGCCTTTTTTTTATCATGAAAAATGCATGCAAAGCATTTTCAAGGTACTCAAATGGACAAAACACTGAACACAGGATGTTCCTGCCAAGCTTGTCACACATTGTAATGACCAATTCACACCTCATACCTCTCCCACCCTTGGAAACAAAAGATAGGTTAATGACCATTCACACCTCAAATTCCTCCTGAAGACCCCCTGCCTGGTGACCTTACTGACTCACTCCACCAGACACCTTTCCCACCCTTGGAAACAAAAGAAATGTTAATGAGCAACTCGCATATAAGCTAATCTCAATACATACTGCTCTCTCTGCTTCTACTCTCTGTATTTCTCTGAAACAGTCTGAAATAGTTAACAATTTACCACTTTTCAGTGCATTCTGGGCATTTGGGAGCTTCTCCTGTGCTTATCTTTAAAAAATGCTTCTAAACACAAACGCGCATAAACGCATTATGCAAAAGCGGCTAAACAGATGTTTTTTACCCTACGTTTTCCAGCAGTCAGTTTCCATCATTCAGAAGTGCCCCGTGTACATGGAGCCTTACTCAGCAATTTTTGTATTGCGTTTTTGCATTAATTGTTCATTAAATCTTTTTTCAATGCTTCTTTAGCTCTTGTGCATCTTTCTTTGGCTCTTCTATAAAAGAGCAAAACATCTTGCATAACTATTTTCTGAAATATTTTGTGTATTATGTGTGCAATATGTATATGAGAATCCAATCATGTAGCGCGAGATTTAATCAATTGAGCTAGCATTGTATTACACAAAACCTCTCTCCCAGCACAGCATACCCCTTTCCATTTAGTTGCAAACCATCTGTAGCATATAGGTTGCACCCCAATGAAAACTCAGCCCAGTGCTCTATAAACCCAAATCCTTTCCTTTTACACCAGGTCTTTAGCCATGCATTGAGTTCTCTAATCTCCCCCTCTCTGTCCTGAGTTGTGCATGGCACAGGTGGTATTTCAGAGAATATCACCTTGGAGGTCCTTCCCTTCAACTTGCAGCCTAGTTCTTTAAATTGATTCTTAAGGAGCCTCCACCTTTCATGTATTCTGTCATTGGTTCCAACATGGACCAAGACAGCTGGGTCATGCCCAGCCCCTCACAGTAATTTATCAACCCGGTCCACCACATGCCGAAGCCTGGCACCAGGGAGACAGCAAACTATTCAGTTGAGGCGATCCTGTTGACAAATTATTCTATCAGTCCTTCTGATTATAGAATCCCCTACTACCACCGGCTGTCTAGGCTTTCCTGCACTACCCTCACCACCTCTCCCAGATGGTCTGCCCTCCAGGCTGTTAGGGATAGCAGTGACATCCAGGGCTGCCACCCCTGAGCTTGCCACCCCCACATCTTCACCCAACTTGGCAAATCTGTTTGGGTGCACAAACCCAGGGTCGGCCTTCCTTTTCTGTGAGCCCCTACCACTCTCTACCACTTACAGTAACCCATCTTCCTACCTGATAATCCTGATTAGCCCCTCCACCCTCCACATCAATCCCATTAGCTACCTGCTCAGAGAGCAGAAGACCCTTTTCAAGGTTGTCGGTTCAAGGTAATTCTTTGTTGGAATTAGTGTATGTCAAATGAAACTTTTTGTGTGGCCTGCTGATGGTTGCCTCAAAAGTTGTCGGGTGGGCAGAAGATGTATAATAGTCACGGTTCTAGAATGAGCAGCACCCAAAGCCTCTCTCTTAGTTATCACTATAAGTTTTTTGTTCCACCTTGGAAGTGTAAAGGCAGATTAAACACAAACATATAGTTTTCCAGAATAAATGGGAGCAGCAAAGTTTTTGTTGATTGGTATCCAACAAAACTATTTAAAGTACAATAGCTGCAAACTGTATCAAAGGAATACAAAATAGGGGACATTATGAAATACTTTACATTAATGCAATAGTTCTAATGAGTAGCTTTTATTATAGTGTGGCCCATGGAATAAGGTGCAACTTAATTTTTGGCACTTCTCTAGACTTGAGTTTGTTGTGCCTGATTTATAATGTTTTTCAATTCACTTCTTTTAGTTTAATTAATAATGAATATTAGCAAATTAGGAGTCTGGTGAAAACTTTATTCTCTTTAAAACAAAGCCTGAATATAGAAACACACACTATTATTTATTGTATTCAGCATGATGTAACGCTAAGGAACTCAGTAAAGCTTTGTCAACAAAGGAGTGGTGACACACATTGTTCACTGTTACTTCCACAATATTCTTTTTTTCAGATTACTTCCAAAGCAATTCTTTTTGGTCATACTGCTGCTATCACTTGCTTAGCAAAAGCAAGGGATTTTGAAAAACAGCCATATGTTGTGAGTGCAGCAGAAAATGGGTGAGTACCAAGTGAATTAAAGTGGAACTACATTGCATCTGAGCATCACAAACCAAAAATACTATTTAATTCATTTTTAACATACAAAGCAAATTCACCCATCCATCCATGTCTTTATTTTTCTGAGAGATCACTTTGAAAAACATCCCCTAACATTTCTAGCTGTGGCCATCTTGAGTAAGGACAGATGAATCACGTGACATTTACTTCCTGTAATCCATCTGCCATTAGGTCAGACATGCGGGGCAGGAGGGTGTGCATAGCTTGAGAAAGCCCCTCTTTTCCTTGTAAAGACTTCTGGGATGTATGACATAACTTGCCTAGGCTTGGAAACCAAGAAGTTACTGAAGAAATGTTAAAAAAACCCCAAAAAGTTTAAAACAAGTAAATATTATATACTTTCCACTCTATTTATGAGATAAAACTGAAGCTCCACTTTGAGAAAGCAATAGCCATCTTTTATTCAGTATGAATAATATTTTTGACAGTGGCATAACAGCGCTAATTATTAAAATAAATAATGTAATAGCTTAACTCATTAGCATGCAGCACATTGATTTACAAATTTAATTTCGATGCATTTATCTATTTTAGCTAAATGTTTTGCTTACCTTTCTTCACTGTAATGAAAATTATGTTTGTCTTACCATAGCTCTTCTGAAACTGACTGCCAAATAGAATGATTCACCTTTATTATCTGCACCTGTACAACCTAAGACCCCATTCAGATATCTCATTGCAGGACCAAGCGTTCACACGTGATTCTTAAAGCGCAATGTGATTGCTCATGTTGTGCATAGGGTAGCCCGCCCACTTCAATCGGCTGCATTATGCACATTTGGTGCCCAAAAGAAGATCCTGCTCCTTTTTGGTCAACAAGCTTAGCTCAATTTTTAAACACACCTTTTGCTGCAATTGCTACACGATTCTTTACATGACAATTGTGGCAGAATGGTATTGCATTTGGGGTGCTATGAAGAATAATGGCACCAAAGCGCGCATCGTGTGTTTTGCTGTGATTTGGAATTGAGGGCAGAATCGCAGCTATTCTGCGTATGATTCCAAATCACTTAATGTGAATGGGGCCTCATTATTGTAAAATGAAAAAGAAAGTAATCTGGATCTCTATAGCTGGGAATAACATAGAAAGCATCTCAGCAAAACTGAAACTCCTCTTGCAGAGGATGCCTCTAAGAGTGATGTACCAAATCCCATTTTAGTCTGCCATATTGCTAGTTGGAACGAGCTCCCCAAAACTGTGTGGTTTATTGATGGTTTACTTTTTTGTGAATAAGTATGAATTCTATGTTTTTTAGGGGCTCAACTCTTCCTTTTATTGATTTTTGCATGGGGTTCCCCCTTAAAATCTAAATCTTAAAATGACCTGAAAAACCTGGTATGAATTAGGAAGGGGAACCACAGCTGAATCAGTTAATTGCAGGCAATTTAAACAGCATTTTTTTTCTTTTGTAAATGTCTGTTTTTCTGCAGCAAGTTGTATACATCATACAGATTTTACTTTAAGCATTAATCAAATCATTGCTCCCTGCCAAACAAAATTTAAATGTTTGTTTTTGGGTGGGTACATGTTTGCAAAGGCAATGCCCACCCCCCTGCATCATTTGTTTGACTATCCCATGTTTGCTACCATAGGAAAAGGTCAGATTACCAAGAACAGAATCACACAAGCCATGATCCATGCTAAAATCTAAACAGTCGTACTGGATAGAGTCACAAAATTTGCTAGGTTATGGCAACCTTGAGTTACACACTTCCTATCCCCACATGTTGGTGACTCCCTGCTGCTCCCCCATTACCATCACCCTTGAACTAGCTTACTACTTTTTATTCAGGACCCAGGTGGCCCCCAGAACCCCCTCCTTCCTATTTTCTCACTGTAGGGACCCTGAATGGCCCTAGAGCTGTGCAGTTATGATTCCTATATAATTTGTATAGTATGTATTTTTGCACACTTTATATTTGATGACTTGAAACTCAACCACCACCAATCTTGTTGTTTTATTGTTTAACAATCTTAATGTACAACCAGCCTTGCTACTGTTAGTATTGTTTTTATTATCCCGTCAGTCCCAGTTCTTCTTATACCCTTTTACTGATAACAATGAAGAGATTGAACATGAAAAAGGTCAGAATTGATTTTTAATATTGGGCTCTCATTGACTTGTTGAATGGTATTTCAAATTTGGCACTTGAACTTCTGTAATGGCCTAACCTGCCTGGAACCAAACCCAGGCATATCCAGCTCATTCCTAATATCGATTATGCAAATCTTGTTATATATATATCTAAACATACAGATGGAGGGAAGATTTTTTATAATTTTTTTTTAAGTAAGTCTCCTGGAGATGTCTGGTTAGATAGTTACATTTAAGTCTCAATGCCCGATTTTAGCATGCATTATACTACATTTAAATACACACTGAGATGTTCTTATGTCCACTAAACTGTGTCCACACTGCAGTTTTTAGTGGATATCAGGCCTCCTAACTGAAGACCAAGCTCACCACTCATTTACATTGGTCCTAATCTGTATAACTTGCGCTGCAGAAATCCACAGGAAGCTTTCTAGTAATGTTATGGCCCATACAATACAGTACAAAAATTCAACATACTGGTGTACAAATTTGATTAAAACCATAGCAACTATCTCAATTGGCACTTCATATTTTGTAATGTGTTTTTAATGACTTTGTTCTTATTCATCAATATTTTACCAACAATCAACCAGACACAAAGCTGTGTTAGGACATATAAAGTGTCCTTTCACATAAGATTTACTCAGTGATACTGTATCTTGAAGCAGTAGTAGTGGTAGTAGCAATATGAGAATGCCTATTGTAGACCTTTACCTCTCGCTTCAGATGAAACTAAGGTACCAATTCAAGAAGTCATTATTTCATTTATATTTAAATTATTTACATTTGTAAGCTTTACAATGAAAACTGTGTGATCTGGTGCTTAACCAGGACCAATTGTAATGCAAACAATATATAACGGAGTCCTTATAAGTCCTAATTACTCTTACAAAGTCCTTATAAGTCCTAGAATTCCAAAAGATACAGAAAATCCAAAGAGGCGCAGGCTGTAGCCGTCCACAGAGTGGGCCCAGCTCTGTAGGGAAGACAGTAAGGGAAGAACAGGAGGTGCCAGCTAAGTGCAGTATGTGTATAAAGATGGTTTATGGTTTATTAAAAAGCGGTTAAAAACACTCACAAGATGGCTAAAAACTTCAGACTTATCAGATAGTAGGTCCTTAGCTTGTTCCTTTAGCAGGGTTTGCCGCTGTCATCTAGGCTTGAAGATGGGATAATGGAGCCGGGACGCCCTGTGTACATCAGGAAGCGTACCCGGAAGCAGCGTGGAATGCATGGTAGAAGTGACATCACCGGAAGGAGAAGAGGATCAGCAGTGGTGTCCCTAGGCAGGTGCGGGGGGATGAATCAGATCTGCGGATTGGGGAGCATAATGAATCGGACTCCGATCCATTATGCTTAATTCGCAGATCCATCCTGCGGGGATCGTTGGAGGGGTGACACCAAGTGTTACCGCACCGGGTGATACCAACCCTAGGGACGCACCTGAGGATCAGGACAAGTGTCAGGCTATCAGGCTATGTGCTCAGAGCTGCTGGTTACTCCTAGAGGCCTCTGAAATCTGAAGTTTTTAGCCATCTTGTGAGTGTTTTTAACCGCTTTTAATAAACCATCTTTATACACATACTGCAATTATCTGACGCCTCCTGTCTTCCCTTATTTGTAAGCTTTTAGTGGAAGCTAGTGTATTGTAAGATAAATCCAATGTGTAAAATCAATGGCTGAGTTTTTAATTTTATTTTGGTTTTAAACAGCCTAATTTTTTTTGTGTTTTTCATATTTAAATACACTACTTTTCTTGCTTTTAATAGCAGTAGTAGTGGCAGTAATATTACAGGCATTATTATTACTTGTAATATTACTGTTGACATTGTTATTAATAAATATCAACACCTTTTTGTATCCTTTTGAAACTTTAAATTACTTTCTGAACAATATTCTGTTTGGATTAAAATGTTATGGTTTAATTAAATCAAAAGTAAGAGTATTTATAATATAAAATACATAATTTAAGTGTCTCATTGCATTTTTGAATTGGTTAAATTAGTGTAATCTGAGGTCCGAAATCTTTTCAGCAAATCCTAAGGAATCCTCATGGTGGTGCTGTTTCATCTTCAGTGCCCATCACTTTGATTTGAATGAAAATAACACAGGAGCTGCACATATGCTTGAAAACATGTGGTTGAGGTTCTGTGAAATGACCCATTTTCAGCAGGATGTAGTTCTGAAGAATGATACTTCTGCTGACACGCTGATGAGACGTAATCGCAGCACACCTACAATTTCTTTTACTCCAGACATGGCCTTAAACTTATTTTGATGCTCAGCAGCAAGGTGTAATTACCTAAACAAAAGGAAATACATTCAGTATGCCACCCGTCCTTTATGAGCACAACATTTTCTTCACCAGTAATCTCTAACAAAAAGCTACATAAATGATAAGCATTGACTTAAATACAGTTTTTACTCTAAAAAAATATAGTGTCACACAATTGTCCTAGCCAGCTGAGTGGAAATAACAATGAATAACCTGGGGTCATGTCTTGCAGAGAGATGTGTGTATGGAACGTCACCACTGGTCACTGCATTGAGAATGTCAAGCTCCCGTATAGGCACACAGCAATCTGCGTAAGTATCAGCATGGACTTGTCACTGCAAAATTTGCTGTGAAAATGCTTATTGGGGACCTTTAACCTTCATTTGAAATGCAACCAAAGCACCACTTTAAGAAGATCCTGTTCTATTCATATTTTAATTGTTGTTTGAATCTTTAAGCCTTTAGTTGGAGCTTTAGCTTTCAGTAACATATAGGCAAAACAGATTCATTGTGTAAAATCAATAGATGAGTTTTATTTGTATTTTGTTATTTAAAAGACTCATTTTTTGCAGAAAGGCCATCTAGCCCCTTGCCTACAGGCAAAGACAGCCTGTGCCTTCATATATTTCAAAGTGCAGTTTTTCTCTATAGAATCTTGCAAGCAGTAACTTTCCATTAAGTCATACATACATATTTATTTTATAAAAGCAGTTGGGAACTCTGCAGCTTTAGAGATTAGCAGTCAAAGGAAAGATGCCATAGGAGTTGCCTAGGGGGCAGTTTAATTAAAATATACTCCAGATTTCAAAATAACATTTACATGTTGTTACAATTTGATATTATACCACAGCATTAGCTGTATTTATATATATATATATATATATATATATATATATATATATATACATATATACTTATTTTCATCCCTTTTTAAATTTAATAAGGTACATTTACATTTTATCATGTATTGCCTTAAAGAGTGGATTTACCATTTCAGACTTTCTTTAATTTGTAAACTCATTAACAGTGTCAGCAAACTGTTGCCTTCCCCACTGATAAAGCTGAAGGTGTCCATTTTAAATGCTTAAGCATGTGAAAGGGAAACAAAAAATAAATATATATATATATATATATACACACACACACACAGTAAAGGTGATCAGCGCCTGCAAATTATGGGTTTGCAGTACAGCATAAATTGAATTTATGTAAATTCACAGAAAGTACTTGTTTATGTGTGAATGTACAATACGTTTTATTTATCCTGCAACCCCTTTGGATATATATTTATATATATATATTGTAAGTGAGCATTCACTGTAAAGCAAAAAGTAAATCAATTCCTCAGTGTAAAATGATAGCTGAAAAATATGTGATTTTTACCGTAGAATATGTTTAGGATGGCTATCTGATAATGAAATCATTATATAGGTGAAATTAGAAACTAACATATGACTATCTTACCACCTCTAGCTCAGCTGAATTAGCTGTCAGAGATGTTAAATCTAGAGCTAAATGATATTTCTCATTTGAAGCAATCACCACCTTCAGAGATGATGAGGTCACCATAGAAGAGAGCTGGGATGGCAGTTAAATCCTTACTGCTCCAGTTAACCTTATGTGTGCTTTTATAATGACTACCAAACTGCAATAAGTCAAAGGTTTTAATTCCATCTTTTACTTTTTCATAGATTTATTCAACCTAGCTTACTGCACAATAGCAGACAGTTAAGTTAAATATATTTCTTATGGGCCATATTTAATTAGTTATATACATTTTCTTTTATATATTGCTCTGTATAAGTTATATATTATGAGCATGGGGCATAAATGCTATGCAGTCTCCCCAGCAGCTTTGGCAATCACACACACAGACCCTCTGCCTTCCAGATGGGCAGTTCTTCTATGAGAGAGTGACACCCAGATTGCAGCTTGTGACACCATATATCTTTACTGCTGTTTGCCTCTTTAAGTCTTGTAATACACACTGGGGGACATTTATCAATACTGTCTTAATGATTGTGGTTACTAATCTGTGGCAAGGTAGGAGCAGATTTATTATCTGGAAACAGGTTGCATAATAAATTAGATTACCTGCGCATGTTTAAAAATTGCTCCTTAGTACTTCTTAAATCTGCACCAGATGTGCAGCTAAATAAACTTAGTTGTGGCAGAAGAGAAGATAGGCAGGCAGATGCTATTTGGCCAAACAGTCACTGAGAACTAAATCTGTTGCCTTGTTTGCAAAACTGACCCAAAGACTCTTTTTAACAATTTTGCATGCAAATTGCACATTAATTGCACAACAACTGCTTTTATAAATGTCTCCCACGGTGTACTGCACAGATGGCAACAGGAGCAAAGACTGCAGGTAATTCAGGCTGTACACAAAATGACAGGTTCATCCTACTCCAAACTGATTCAGCAGCTTCAGAGTGACAGTCCTACAACTGCTTGATAAATTCTTTTTAATTGGTGACAGTCCTTCCACAGCTTGAACTATGTCTGGCATCACCCCCTGGAGGATTTCAGGCACACTTCACCAATACACTGCAATCTTACAGCCAGTGAAGATGCTGTTGCTTTAACACTCCACCACAAGCAACATGCTGTGCTTGGTATTTACATATACAAGACGATGAGAATTCCCCTTTGAACCATGATCTTCTATCTCAGACCAATTGTTCAATATCATTATTATTAACTCCAGCTAACTCACGGTAAAGAAGAATTCCAGGTATGAATATTTTAAAATAGTTTCTAGGTCCAGCTTGGACCAGTGTAACTCTACCGATATAGCATACCTGTGGCATCTCTATAGAAGCTGGAAATCACTAAAGTAGACACTGTTGTTACTGTGATCTTCACTAGCTTCCGGATCCCGTGCCAAGAGGCTTCTATGCTGCATTTTGAAGAAAGGAGATCAACTGCCAGGCACAGACTCTATTCAGAAATTGATATGCATTTTCCTAATAAACGCAAAGTGTTCTCTGATTGCATGAGAGAGAGGCTGCGTGGTGATATCATGCTTTCTCCCTCATCCAATCAGAGAATACATTGCATTCATTGAGAAAATGAAAAGCATTCTCTAAATGGCAACCATGTTGAGTGTTCAGAAGACAGTAGGGCAGCTGCTAAAAAATGGGACTAAAACCCGGAACAGGACTGGGAAGCAAGTGGAGATCACTGGAGCCGTGTCTATTTCCAGCTCTAGAGGGATCTCACAGGTATGCTATATGCTTACTATAGTTACATTGGTCCAAGCTAGACCAACGTAGCTATGTAAAAATATTCATAGTTGGAATTTTTCTTTAACCACTTACAGCCCAGCCTATTGCAAAATGATGGCCAGGCAGGACTTTCGGAGTTCCAGGTGGACGTCATATGACATCCTCCAAGAACGCACCTAGTGCGCAGCTGTGTGGCCATGCTGCATCTGTCGCCAGCTGTGTCCACCAAATAATAAAAACCCAGCGGTGATTAAACACCACCAAAAGAAGGGTCTATTTGTGTGGAAAAAAAATGCTAAAATGTTATATGGGTACAATGTGGCATGACTGCGCAATTGTCATTCAAAGTCCGACAGCGCTGAAAGCCAAAAATTGGCCTAGGCAGGAAGAGGGTGAAAGTGCTCGTATTGAAGTGGTTAAAAAGTTGCAGTATTGTGTATAGTAAATAGTATGTAAAGTATTGCAGTATTGTGTATAGTAAATAGATGCTAAAACTTGACGAAGAAGGTTATTTTTATTCACATGAATGCTTCAAGGGAATCTGCAAGTGCAGAAATACAGGGACTGCTCTCGCTGACTTGATTTTTAAATCTGTAGGCTTGTGAATTGTCCTCCTGATCCTGGCTTCACCACTAAGTGAGTCATTGACCTGGAACAAGTGATGACTTTTTGTACTTTTCCAGCGTCTTACTTGTTCCACACCAGTATTTACTTATGTAGTGAAGCAAGGATCAGGATGACAATCCTGGAGTCCGCACCTTTAAAGTCATGAGTAGCAGCTCCAAATGTTATATTCTTACAGATTCACTTTAGAAGAAAAGACTTGCAATGGAGTTTTTTATTGTGATTTTTGTTGCTTGTAAGGAAAATAATAACTAAAATCAAGGAGGATTTGTCAGCTCTCGGATTTATCTGTCATGTGACCCCACAGGCTAAAAGAGATATTTATATCAGTATAATCATCATCCTTAGTGCCCTCTTTCAGAGGTTCTCCAGATTACAGCGTGAAGTATAAGAATCCATGGTGGTGTTATGGTCTTACTGTGAGATATTCACTTTTCATACCCAGCACTGAACTACATACATTGCTGAGAGACATTATTATTATTATTATACAGGATTTATATAGCGCCAACAGTTTGCTCAGCACTTTACAATATAAAGGGAGACAATACATTTCAATACAAGAGCGATATAATGGCCCTGCTCCTTGGAGCTTACAATGTTCTTCTGAATGTAAAAAATAACAATATTACACTACATTAAAAGTTAATTCTAATGATCCATATGTCATAGGGAAACCAAGAGATTCAAAACTGAGTGTGAAACTAGTAATAGTCTGGATTCGGCCTAGGCTTAAAAAATATCACTTTTACAAGACTTTAGCATTTATCTTTTCAGCCCTTAAACGCTCCTCTAGGTACGCCTATGGAGGAGATTTACTAAAACTGGCGCACAAAATCTGGTGTAGCTTTGCATAGAAATCAATCAGCTTCCAGGTTTTATTGCCAACGCTTAAAGCGGTAGTAAACTCCGCTTTGCAACTTGTATCTACTAGTAAGCTTATTATAAGGCTTATCTGTAGGTACGGTGAATATCTCCTACACTTGCGGTGTTTAGGAGATATTCTCATGGGATACAGCCGGTGATATCACCGACGCGGGAGCTCTGAAGGGACAGCATACTCATTTTATCCCTTCAGAGCTCTGTGCTGTGGCCGGGACTCCCATGTGTATGTGCAGGAGTGACATCATCGCGGCTTGGCCAGTCAAGCTGCCATAGCCCCACAGCCCTGAAAGAAGACCTGGTGAAGATTGAAGCCCTGGTGAAGATTGAAGCCCTGGTGAAGATTGAAGACCTGGTGAAGATTGAAGACCTGGTGAAGATTGAAGACCTGGTGAAGATTGAAGACCTGGTGAAGGTTTTTCTCCATCTCCGTGCTAATGAGACCCCAGCACTGATGGAGAGGGGCAGGGAAGGGTCAAACTAGGATGCTGTGCAGGCAGCTGACATCCTCCTTATTAATTGATGATGTCATTGGTTGTCAGGACACCGACGGCTAGAAGGTCGTAATGGTGCACAATGAAAACCTGTGGCTTTGTGTAACTAAAAGGCAGGCTTGTTCCACTCACTGGCTTGTATACAAGTTTTGGCCAATTTTTAGACATTTTGCCAAGGCACCCCTGAAGAAATCTCATGGCACCCTGGTTGAGAAAGGCTGGCTTAAACCACCTGGGGCCATTTTTTTTTTAAAGAAAGTTTACTACCACTTTAATTGAACAAGCTGAAGTTAGAAGTTGACTAGGTACCATGCACCATTTTCAGTAAATCTCTCCCTATGTGCCCATGCACACATAGACATTTACAGGCGTATTAGAAGAAAAACATTTACAGACTGAAAAAATAATCAAATGCACGTTCAGGAGAGGCACTAAAGAGCAGAAAACCTGCCCAATGCTCCTAAACTCTAGACACTGGGTGCTTTTGAGAGTTTGAGCATTAATGCATTCCAATGGCAAGAATAAATTAATATTCCGGCCAGTGTAATCCATTAGTGTTCAAACACTTAATACACCTAAATGTGCCCTATTCGTGTATGCAGTACGTGGTTTTGGACACGTTTTTAACCTCTTGGCGCTGGCTGAACGCAAATGTGCGCCCTCCCGGCATCTGGGCCTAGACGTCGAGTTGCTCTTGCAACTGGGCCCTGCCATTCCGCCACTGGGGGGGGCCCAAGATGGCCAAACAGTGCTCGGGTTCAGGTGGGCTGGCGCAGTGACATCTGTAAAAAGGAGGAGGGTAGGTCAGCACACAGTCGCTGCTGCAATAAAAATCTTGCATTCCGGACACCAACCTGGATGGCACATCTCTCCCTCAGTTCTCCATCACCAGGAGCTCGGACTCTGACCAAGCTGACATCTCCATTGCTGGCGCCATTTTGTTGAAGTCTCCTATATACACATAGTAGAGTTGGTCTTCAACAATATGGTGCCAGTAATGGAGACAAATAACACTGAACGGGCGGGTAATATGAAGAGGGGGAGTGGGAGTGCCGGGAGGAGAAGAGAAGAGGATGATGACTGAGCCTGCCCTGCATCCGAGCAATAGAGGAGGTAAGGATAGTGTGACAGCTCCAGCCAGGCTACACAGAATCTATGGGGGATCACTGTGGTCAACAGAGTTCCCCCCTCCACATCATCCCCTTTTACATCAAAGTCTACAGGATTTCCCCTTACAGTGAAAGGGAGAACTATGTGACCCTGGACCCTGACACAAGTAAAAAAATAATAAAAAAATACTAGATATTAATAAATAAATAATAATTAACCCCTAACCCTTAAAAAATATAACAAATTATTATCATCATTATTTTCATTATTATTATTAATACTAATAATAATAAAAATAAACACTTGAACCTAAACATCTAAACACGAACAAAAAATATATTATCAATAATAATATTAATAATAATAATTAATGAATAAATGAAAAATAATTACACAAATAAATAAAAATAATCATAAATAAATATTTGGAATTGTAAATTAGTATACTAATGATAATTAACCCATAACCTTAATCCCAAAACCTAAAAAAATAGTAAATAATAATAACAATACTTTTTATTATTATTATTGTTATTAATAATGTATATATTCGGGTGCTTATTATTATTACTATTATTAATAATAATAATAATAATAATAATTTATTTCATTTCATAAGGTTAGGGGGTAATTATTTATTTATTTATGATTCATTAATCATGATTTTTTTATTTATTTGTGTATTTATTTTACATTTATTTATTCATATACTATTAATATTTTTTATATTACATTTTTTCATTTGAGCAGAAAATCGCTCAAAACGCACGCAAAAATGCGCACAAAGTTGTTAATCACACATTTCTATTCTTTTCTATGGGAATAAAACCGCGTCAGAATGGTGCATATCTGCCCAAATTGAGCTACAAAAGTAGCTCCAAAACTTTTTGGAGCTTCAGGCGTTCTGCTTCAGGCAAATTGGAGTGGACATGTGAACCATCTCCATAGAGTAATATTGTATTTTTCCCCTGAGAGTTTTGGAGCTTCGAGCTTTGCGCTACAAAACTCTCAGGTGTGAATGCAGCCTATGGAATGTTTGATTCTAGGCCTAACAATTTGTAAGATATTTAGCTGCATCCTTCTGTAGTAATGTAGACAGGATCCTTGACCGATTTGCCAAAGCATCCCTGTAATCACAGACATGTCTATACTACTCAGGTTCCATGGTTAGTGAGATTCATTCAGCTCCGTATCTGCACTGCATCAGCCACAAACCTGAATAATGTATCTGTAGTTTGGGGATGAATTCACAACGTAATCCCTGCTTCTCAGAGACAGAGTAGAAGTTTTACAGAGCTGCAGGTGAGATCTGATGTTGTGGTAACAAAACACTGCTCAAGGCAAGCTTCTAGCTATACTGGCTGCGGGTACAAACGACTCAACAGGCTCCATCAGCTCCTAAAAATCCATACTAGTCAGAAGAAAAGCCACACATCTACCAAGTCCTTTTTTTCTATTTCAAATAACTTTATTTTTCATAGAGCATGACCCCTCACTATGTTAGTTATGAAAAGGAGGACAGGAGTCTGGCGGTGAAGTGTCATGCTCTTTGAATATTAAAGTGTTTACAAGAGAAAAAGGACATGGCGAATATGGAGCTTTTCTTTGGATTTGTCAGATCTGATATTCTAGACCTAAGAACTGATGAACAGTGGATACATGAAAATAGCATCTTTGTTCACAATGTACACCCAAACTCTAGAAAGATATAAAAAGACTACAAAAACCTCCCTGAACGTAGATTTATTAAAAAATACATTAATTAATGTAATAATAAACATATACCTGCGTTAATTGCTAATTCCCTACAGCTTTAGTCACATCGCTGACCTGTAATGAAGTATGTCCCACAGTGTGCAGGCAGCTAGATCCTAGAAATATCTTCATTGCAGGGATGCTGGTCCTCTTCCTGTCTCAGAAGTTCTGGTGCTGTCCTGGGTGTGCAGGCAGAACATCTGTACAGATGATTCAATGGGGACAGGCTTCCTCCTCCATAGAGAATTTTTTTTCATTGATTACAGCCCTGGCCAAAAGTTTTGAGAATGACACAAATAATAATCTACCTGCAAGGAAACATGTGCAGTCATCATTGGTTTGCACAAAAAGGGATTCACAGGCAAGGATATTGCTGCTACTAAGATTGCACCTAAGTCAACCATTTATCAGATCATCAAGAACTTCAAGGAGAGAGGTTCAATTGCTGTGAAGAAGGTCTCAGGGCACCCAGGAAAGTTCATAAAGAGCCAGGACCATCTCCTAAAATCAATTCAGCTGCGGGATCGAGGTACCACCAGTGAAGAGCTTTCTCAGGAATGGCAGCAGGCAGGCGGGAGTGCATCGGCACGCACAGTGAGGTGAAGACTTTTGGAGGATGGCCTCGTGTCAAGAAGGTTGGCAAAGAAGCCACTTCTCTCCAGGAAAAACATCAGGGACAGACTGATATTATGCAAAAGGTACAGGGATTGGACTGCTGAGGACTGGGGTGAAGTCATTTTCTCTGATGAATCCCCTTTCTGTTTGTTTGGGGAATCCGGAAAAAACCTTTTCCAGAGAAGAAATAGTAAGCGCTACCATCAGTCCTGTGTCATACCAACAGTAAAGCATCCTGAGACCATTCATGTGTGGGGTTGCTTCTTAGCCAAGGGAGTGGGTTCACTCACAATTTTACCTAAGAACACAGCCAATAATAAAGAATGGTACAAAAAATTCTTTGAAAGCAACTTCTCCCAACCATCCAAGAACAGTTTGGTGATGAACAATGCCTTTTCCAACCTGAGGGATCACCTTGCCATAAGTAAAAAGTGATAACTAAGTGTCTTGGGGAACAAAACATCAACATTTTGGGAAGGAAACTCTCCACACCTTAATCCCATTGAGAACATGTGGTCAATCCTCAAGAGGGGGGTAAACAAACCCACCCCACAAATTATGACAAACTCCAAGCATTCGATTATGCAAGAATGGGCTGCCATCAGTCAGGAAGTGGCCCAGAAGTTGTTTGACAGGATGCCAGAGCAAATTGCAATGGTCTTGAAAAAGAAGGGTCACCACTGCAAATATTGACTCTTTGCATAAACTCAATGTAATTGTCAATAAAATCTTTGCCACTTATGAAGTGTTTGTAATTATACTTCAGTATACCATAGTAACATCTGACAAAAAGATCTAAAAACACTGAAGCAGCAGACTTTGTGAAAACTAGTATTTGTGTCATTCTCAAAACTTTTGGCCAGAACTGTATACTGCCTGTTACATGATGTCTGAGTGGGGGAAGAAACTAATCAGTCACATGATTCTCTACCCCCTTCACTGATTATGTTACAAGCAGTGAAATCAATGAAATAACTTTTCTCAATCAAGGAAAAGGGATGCGGGGGGTGTCCCCATCAGATCACCTGTAGTGTTGCTCTGCCTGAAGACCCATAGCCATTAAACATTGCAGCACCGGAGGTTCAGAGATGGAAGAGGACAGGCATCCCTGCAGTTAAGATTTATCCAGGATCCAGCTGCCTGCACAGTGATGAATCAGAAGCTGTAGGGATTTATTTTTTCTGCTAAACTTCAGCTTTAAAATAGAAGGTTAGCTTGGCAGTGCCATCCTCTTAAAGCAATATTAAACTCTGTAGACAAAAATAAATTGATCCACTTTAGGTTTGTGCCATGTACATTATGACAGATTTACCGTTCAAATGGAGCCCTCCAGCACTGAGCTGTCACTGCTGTCACCTTTATCTTCTCCCGGTCTTCCTTCCATGTTCACGCTTTCTATGGGCGAGCCATGATGAAGTCACTCCTGCACAAGAGTCATTATTGGTGCGTTTCCCTTCTCTGCAAACACAGCACGCTTAGTGTTTGTCAGTGCAGAGTACTGAGCATGCTCTAATGACATCATCAGCTGGAGCCGATGTTAATATCTAATAAACCACTCAAGCCAGTGTTTATGTCATTGATGAAAATATTTTCATCTTCATTTTTGTCATCTGCATGTTCTCAGTGACAAAAATTAAACATAAATCAATTCCAGTTTTCGTCAGTTGACGAAAACTCAGACGAAAATCAATTCCAATTTTCACCAATGAACAAAAATGTGAGGGAGGGACATTTACCCATCTGAACTTCAGCTATCCTCGGAACACCGCCTGTCTGTTAAGTAAAAAAAACCCCAGCCCCCTGACTCTATCGGCAAGCTGTACTGGCTGAGAGACGCGAGCTCCCTCTGTCTTCCTGCTGCCTGGGAGTTCTGGAACAATGCCCTGTTGTAATGAAAAATACTGGGTGCAATAACTAAAAACAAGTCATATACACGCACACAATCAGCATGTAGTGATGAAGGTAGCTTTTAATCAGTATTTAAACCATTACATATTCTACGCATGTGAAAGGCTATCTACCAAATGAACACCTACCCTGGCACATCATAGCATTCACCAGACACTCCAAGAAATAACAGAATCCAACTGCAATATTCTTGCACTGTCAAAACCTCCGCTTTTATTATCACACGACACATAGGAGGATATATCTTATAGTCATCACAATAATACACACAAGTAAGAGTGTGAGCATTACAGCATGAAATAGACACATCATTTGAAAGTGTAACAGCATAGAATTATTACATTACCAAAGCTATGTTAGAAGCTGGGAGGGACAAATCCCATCAAAACCAAACTGCCCAGGAGGGTCACGGAGAAGCCATAGGCGCGACCAGTCGATGAGCCCATATAGCCTTGGCAAAAATCCCAGCATCAGAGCGTTCTCTGGCCACTAGGGGGGGTTGGCTTATACTGGTCTCGCCCGGACCTCCGCCTTATAAATCCATTTTCTGTAAGCTGTCTAATAGTGGGTGGCGCCACACCCACCACAGGAGGAGCTAGCAGAAGGGTTCTGCGATGATAACAGAGTCACGTTCAACCACCATATTCGTTATCTGAAAAGTCACACCTTTGCTTCTTATCTACCCCAAAACCTCTTTTCATCTCCCCCAGACTTAAGGATTTCTAACTTAGACATCTTTAAACAGGTTTTTAATGTGAGGTTACTAGATGTCATAAACACGTTTCTTTCCATAAACAAGTTTTTATCTTGCTCTCAGCAGAATATCTTGTGACTTTGTTCCTTTGACTTAGAGAAATGACACATCAGTCACCTCTCATGCCCCTGGCATTTGGGCAACAATGCTTTATTGTAAAAATTACCCAAGAAACAAAGGGTCCAAGGCCAACACTTTTCATAGGCATTACATCTGCCAACCAAAAAAGAGGAACTCCTCCATCAGATTCGTGTCTGTCTGGATATGACATGGTGAATGTTTCCCCTCCAAGAAAGGTAGTAGCACTTAGAACTGTGCAATATAACAGCCTCCCCAGACCGTCCAGTTCTCTGTCCTATGCACTCCCTCACTCCCATTTACTTCCCTATCCCCACTTGAAGCCTAAGTCTGTATCTGTAGTGCAAGTTCAAATCCTTATACCATAAATAATAACATGTTATTAGATGTTTACTCCAGACATATATAATGAGTTTGAAAATTCTAGAGAAATGCTTAAAGTATAACTAAAGGCAAATTTTTTTTTACATTTTGGATAGAGTGGAGAGGGATTAGGACACCTGTCAGTTCTTATTGCTGCCTGTGCTCCTGTTAAGGAGATTTACCCTCTCTATTTGTCGTATTAACCATTAATATTGAAAGTGAAGGTAAAAGAAAATCCCAAATTTTGGGTTGTTCCCATGAAAGTATTATAGGGAAAAATCTTCCAATGGGTACACTAGTTTAAGTGACCTGGGGGGTCCTCAGGGGATTCCTTTAATTTTCAGGGATTTCCTCTCACTTCCTGTTTTAGGCATGGGACAAGAAGTGAAGGGAAATCTCTGCAATGGGACACAAATGGCAAAAAAAATTCTGACAGGGGTTATAACCCTCCCTTGCTCTAATCAAAATGAAAACAATTTGCCTATAGTTCTATTTTAAATAATGCATTACAATTTAACTAAACCCATTAGCAGGGGCAGACTGACAACTCATGGGGCCCCCGGGCAATAGGGGATCAAGGGGCCCCCGTGTCCTCGCCCACACCCAAAAAAGCCTATGAAAAAAACAGTGAAAGGTACCAGGGGCATCTCATGGAGCCCCCTACTGACCCCAGGCCCTTGGGCAGAGCCTGAGTGCTCAAATGGTCAGTCCACCCCTGCCCATTAGATTTTAGTCTACTAAAATGTACTGGAGATTTTAGTCAATTAAAATACTACTATAACTATAACAATTCAGACGACTAAAATACATAAAACAAAAATGGCAGTTTAGTCAAAAGACTATAACGGAGTCTAAATCATAATTTGACGTTTGATAGTTGATATTTGACTGGTTCAGGCCATTTCCAAGGCACCTACAGGGGAGACTTTTTATAAGCTTACCTATAGGGCAAAGTTAAACATTTCACTTCAGTACAACTTTAGCTTCAGTTTGAACATAAAAAAGTATACGGTAAGTATGTGTCCAATTTTCAATAGTATACTGTACTGTATATTTTAAACTTGATCATAGGACAAACCCAGTAAGGCACAAGCTCAGTAATTTTGCCTTTACTGAATGAGCCTTACTGAATCAGAGAAAAGATCATTAAGACAATGCAGCTATTGCTTCTTTAGCAAGAAAGACCTGTAGTTACACACCAGAGTGCACTTTGCTGGCAAAATCTTTAATTACAACACAGCTGACAAAGGGATAAAAAATTATATTTGCATGCTGAATTATTCCTTAATGCTACTGCTAAGAGATAGTCATAATGCCTATCTGTCGATAAAGGGTGCCTTGTTCAGTAAATAAAGGCAGATGGCTGTTTGTGCTTGTTTTAGCAATCTTTAATTTAAAAAAAAACATTTATGGACATTAATTTTTTTTTTACATGTTATTGTTTGTTATAGTTGAAATGCTATAGTTTTATGGTAATTGTTTTTTATAATTTGTAGGAAAAAAAGCAGGTTTTTTTGCTAATCCTACTGTTTTTGATGCTAAAAGTGAATGTCTTTAACAATATGGTTCTTCATTCAATAAACACATTTAATTTTATTTTGCTCTCGTTGGCTGACAGTACTACCATTGCTCATTCCGAATGACAGGGGAAGGCTGGCTGCTCTGCTGTGGTCACTATCAAGATGTCCTCATTGTTGATGCAAAGACCTTGCAAGTCCTTCATAGTTTCAAGTCACAGTCTTCAGATTGGATTAGTTGCATGTGCATTGTTCACTCTACCAGGATTCAAGGTACTGTAGTGACAGAAGGATACATATAAGTGAATAATTAACATTTGACCTAAGTCTCTCCCAGGATATGGTCTCATATCAGTGTACAGTTGGAGTGTCATATTATGAACAAGTATAACTTTCTGGACACATATGCATGATATCTAGTTTTCACTGGCATTTTATTTTATCCATATGATACATAGTAATTTCAGGATTTACAGTATATGCATATGTTCATATATGTCATGATATATATGTCATCAGTATGCCTCTTATCCTTATTGTATTTTAAATAAAATGTTGTTCCCCTTGAGGACATACTGTATTTTCCCATAGCTTCTCACCTATTGGAGAATCAAACTGAAAGATGCCAGGGAACCATTTTTCAGGCTGGAATGGCAAAAGCATTAAATGGAAGGATTTCATTTGCTCTCTAGCAAATGTTTATACAACATCAAATAATTAATATTCTGTAGTTATATAGAAAAATTTAAGGGTACATTTGTAATAGGTAATGGCAGGCCTGAATGTGTGGGCAGGCTATTTAGGCCTATAGGTGCTGAAATGCTAGAGAAGTAATGGGTGAGCTTGTCCATTAATATAGATCATTGTATTGCCCTCTGTGCTACAGGCCAGAGGCTTTGTGCCTGCAGATGTCTGCTAGCAACTGGAGAAATTCCCAACTGTCAGTGGTAGATGCTGGGAAATGTCCAACTGTGGTCAGTGTGCCCATCATCCTTAGTGTAGTTGGATGGCAAAATGCAAGATATAACAACCTTTAGTATAACAGCAGAAATAATAGAGTTAAATCTATTATATAATTACATTTACCCTTTTATTTTCTGTTTAGAAGATTCATTGGTTGCAATATCAGCTTCTGGTGACCTAAAAGTATGGGACCTCTCATCGTCTGTTAACAGCATACAGGTCAGTAAAAAAAAAAGATATAGATATATATATATACGTACACACACACACACACACACAATATTGCCAAAAGTATTGGGACGCCTACCTTTACACGCACATGAACTTTAATGGCATCCCAGTCTTAGTCCATATGGTTCAAAATTGAGTAGGCTCACCCTTTGCAGCTATAACTGTTTCAACTCTTCTGGGAAGGCTGCCCACAAGGTTTAGGAGTGTGTCTATGGGAATGTTTGACCATTCTTCCAAAAGCGCATTTGTGAGGTCGGGTACTGATGTTGAATGAGAAGCCTGGCTCACAGTCTGCACTTTAATTCATCCCAAAGGTGTTCTATGTGTTGAGGTCAGGACTTTGTGCAGGTCAGTCAAGTTCCTCCACCCCAAACTTGCTTATCCATGTCTTTATGGAACTTGCTTTGTGCAGTGGTGCACAGTCATGTTGGAACAGGAAGGGGCCATCCCCAAACTGTTCCCACAAAGTTGGCAGCATGAAATTGTCCAAAATGTCTTGGTATGCTGACGCCTTAAGAGTTCCCTTCACTGGAACTAAGGGGCCAAGCCCAACCCCTGTAAAACAACCGCACTCCATAATCCCCCCTCCACCAAACTTTACACTTGGCACAATGCAGTCAGGCAAGTATCATTCTCTTGCCAAACCCAGACACATCCATTGGATTGCCAGACAGAGAAGCGTGATTTGTCACTCCAAAGAACACATCTCCACTGCTCTAGAGTCCAGTGGTGGCGTGCTTTACACCACTACATCCCATGCTTTGCATTGCACTTGATGATATAAGGCTTGGATGCAGCTTCTCTGCCATGGAAACCCATTCCATGAAGTTCTATACGTACTTTTGGTGTGCTAATCTGAAGGCCACATGAAGTTTGGAGTCTTTAGCTATATACTCAGCAGACAGTTGGTGACTTCTGCGCACTATGCGCTTCTGTCATTTTACATGACCCACCACTTCATGGCTGAGTGACTGTTGTTCCCAGTGGCTTCCACTTTGTTATAATACCACTAACAGTTGACCGTGGAATATTTGGTAGCAAGGAAATTTAATGAATGGACTTTGCACATGTGGCAACCTATCACAGTACCACGCTTGAATTCACTGAGCTCATGAGTGAATCATTTTTTCACAAATGATTGTAGAAGCAGCGTGCATGCCTAGGTACTTTTTTATACACCTGTGGCCATGGAGGTGATTGGAACACCTGAATCCAATGATTTGGAGGGGTGTCCCAATATGTTTGGCAAATATATTGTATATAGATAGCTCAGCAATGTTTCAGCCATCTGCACCCTTTATCAAAGCTTAACAACAAGGATAACAGCAGTATAGGAAAGAACACTAGATATTATGTAAACAGAAACCAAATCATTATTGGATAACACAAAGGATACATTATAACAAAAGGTGTATACACCTTTTCAACATCACGATCAGATGAGTGTATCCTAGTCCAAAAGAAATCTGTAAAGAAACAGCATAAATACATAAATCTCACAGAAATAAATGTAAATCAAAATCATGATTCAAACTCTGTGGTTGCAACATATATAATTTAAAAACCCCAAAAATCTCTATGTTTTATTAGCATTACTGTTACAGGTATCTATATAGCACTGAAAATGTATAAAGCACTTTAAAAATTGTACATTCACAGTCCCTACCCTCAAATAACTTACAAACTAATGTTCCTATCTCATATGCATATACTGTATGCACAAACTTGGGCCAGTTTAAACAGGAGCCAATTAACCTACCAGCATGGCTTTGGAGTATGGGAGGAAACTAGAATACCCAAACAAACCCAAGCACACACAGGGAGAACATGGAAACACCATATCCTAGTTGGGATTTGAACCAAGGACCTTAGTGCTCCCACATGGAAGATATATATATATATATATATATATATATATATATATATATATTACATGTTGAAATGAGTTTTTATTACAAAATATATGAAAAATATTTTTTAAAATACATTTCAAATATACTGTATGTCTTTAGAAATAAAAATCTACATTTTTGGAATGCATTTACATATATATGTAAAAATATATGTTAAAATGGCTTTTTTATATGTTAAAAAAAATCTGCATGCGTTCATACCATCAATTTGGGAAATAATATATATAAGCTTCCTATGTCCCCGCCAACCAAATAGACGTCAAGCTCTATCATGGATAATATATCCAACTTAAAAGATAAAAAAAATCTGCAGAGCCCCTGACATATGCTTTAGTTTTCTTAACAAAAGGAGACAAAACTTACACAAGTAGTGGTACAGCTGGGATGGAGATTAACCCCACCCAATGTCCCTCTGGTATATGTGGGCACATTTATGAATAAAAGAATTGATTAGAAGAACTGTCTATTTTTTCCAAAGTGGTGTCTGCCACTCACTGATTGTGTAGTGGTGCTACAATGATAAGAATCCCCACTGGCATAAACCAAGCAATGTACTCTATTTCCTTTTTGAACATTTCAGTGATACAATTGGCCAATGGATCGTAATCAGTTGTTGGCTTTTGATAGTTTTTATCCTCCTTCAGTCTTTGGATCAATTATCAGAAGCTAGTTCATTAGGCTGGATAGGATTGTTAATGGGAATCTTCATGGTCTAATGGGAATAGAAAACTAGACAGGAGAAATGTATGTCTACGGGTTATCCCCAGATCTTTAAAGAAAAACTAAAGGCCAAAGGCCACGTTTTTTGGATAGATGAGGGTTATAACCCCTTTCAGGTTTTTATTGCCATCTGTTTCCAATTAAGGAGATTTCCTTTCACTTCCTGTATCAGAGCCAAAACAGGAAGTGAGAAGAAATCCCTCCTAAGTGATAGAATCTTTGGGCGTTACAATGGTTACCAGAACTAGTGCCCTCATTGGAAGATTTCACCTCTTTTCCTTATGTGGTGACAAGCCAGTATGTGGAATTTTCTTTTACTTTTACTTTTACTTTTAGTGGTAACAGTTACCAGGATAAATAAAGAGGGTGAATCTCCCTAACAGGGGCACAGACAGCAATAAAGACCTGACAAGTGAAGTGCCCTCCAGATTAGATATGATTTTTGTTTGTTAAACAAAGGTTTGCTAGAAGCCTGGGATGAGTCAGCCTGGAAGTGAGGCAGTGAGGTTACCTAAGACAGGCTGGGAGGCTCTACAGGTCAGGACGTCTGGAGCCCTCCCTCTTCTAGAAAGCTCTGGCACTTTCTAGAAGAGGGGCAGAGGAGGGAGGAAGCCTGGAATTGCATGTTTGAGGGAACCTGGACAATCCCCAGGCAGGAGGCCTGGCATGTTTGAGGGAACCTGGCCAATCCCCAGGTAAGAGGCCTGGCATGGTAACTAGGACAACCCTTAACTATGGGAGAGCCTGCACAGCAGAGGAGTTGTGTGGAAGATTGAGTGAAGGAAGGTGCTGGTGTGTGGAGCCTGGAAAGGGGCTCCAGGGAAGGAGGGCCTACCTACAGGCTGATGCTGGACAGAAGGATCTCCACTGTCACACAGTCTACTAGGAAAGACAGTCGGTCAGCAGAGCAGGAGCCAGCCCAGCGTAAGGCCTGAAAGCAGCTGCAACCCATTAGGCTACAGGAACAGGACAGTGTGAGTTTACACCCTCTGGGCCAAAGAAGAGAGAGGGCGGTCAGGTGCAATACCCACTATGTCTCTCTGGAACTACTTCAATGTAGAACTCAGAATCCCTTTCTCAGGGACACCCTCAGGACAGTCGGTGCATGAGATCTCCTTTCATCTGAGGAGGTTCACCAAAGGGGACCCAATGCTTCTTAGAGAGATTGTTTGCTGATGTTTGTCTATTTTTGCTGAGAAGCTCATTTTCAAAGTTATACAGTTCCTTGGGTATTCCATATACCCCTAGACCCCATCCAGGTTGTTAACTTTTAATAAAAACAACAAACCCAAACTCAAGGACTGTTTTACTGACTTCAGATGAGAGTGCTGGAAAATGTGTGTTGCCTGGCTGTGCACAGCTTAGGAGGAACCCAAAAAAACTCAGTGGCCCTTGGGAGGGTAGCGCTACACAATTCTAATTCCTCTCCACTCTATCCCAAACTAAAAAAAGTTTTACCTTCAGTTATACTTTAAGACAGGGTATAGAAGAAACCTGCTAGAATATTAGCTGTGTCAGGGCCCAATGTTAATGTTTTGACAAAAAAGAGGATTCTGTTTGTATGCCAGTATCATGACTTCTCTGAATGTGTGCACCATTGGCACATTTTACAGACTGCGTATATACAGTATATATAGAGAAGCATTCCAGAGCATGTACATGCAGGCATTCAGGTGAAAACCTGCCACCTGTGATAAGATTGTACATGCGGATCAGTCAAAGTGGAGGTAATCAATAGGTTTTTGGGATCCACAATAAAAGAATAAAGGAATCATATTTATTAATCATTACTTTGTATTTGCTTATGTAATATCTGGTGTTCTCTCTTATATTGCTTTTATCCTTTTTGTTAATTGTGGCTTGATAAAGGGCACGAATAGCTGAAACGTTGCTGGATTATCTATTATAAAATGATCAATACATTTCGCTCTCTTTGGTGCAACCCCTTCTGTATTAGAGTGCCCCCAGTCTGGATGAAGGAGCACAAGGGCACCTTTGAGCAGCAGCATTGTTAACCTATTTAAATAGACTAACAAATTGAAACCAAACTACAGCTAACACTACATAAGCAGTTACAGCAAATAAAAATGATCATTGTGAGCACCCCTGTCATTGGTAAATGGTTTGTCTTATCCCTGTAACTGATACATGTGCAAGAGAGTTTGATCTTTTGAAAAACAACAGACTTACTGGTCAAATCACTAGATGAAAATATGGGAAAGAAAGCCTAAAAAAGAAAACTAATGTAGCTATCACATATAAGAATTGGTACGCTGCAATATAATAAATGTTTGCTTTTGGGTTTAACACTGCTTTAGGCATGTTATTTACCTGTAAAAGCCTCCCTTGTGTAGACATCCAAAAGTCCTGAGACTACTTCTAGGTGTCACCAACTGGGGTGTGATATCAGCACCTCCAGTAGACATACAGCTGTCACATAAGGCTAAAGTGGTTCTAAAGGCTGAAAGTTTTTTACCTTCATGCAGTCTAAAAAAAAAAACCTTCATTGTTCAGCTCCCCCGTCAGCCTCACCTTTATACTCACCTGAGCCTGATCGTGATCCAACGATGTGCATAAGAGCAGAAACTCTCCCCGGTCCCCCTCCTCATTGGATGAGACGCAACAGCGGGAGTCATTGGCTCCTGCTGCTGTAAATCACAGCCAGTGAAGAGGAAGCAGAGGCGGGGCCGAGCCTCATAGACACACAGTGGCAGCTTTGGAGCAAGTACGCACGAGCGCCCCCAAAGCAACCTCCTATTAAGCGATCTATGAAAGCAGCAGAAGTCCATCACTTTTCCCTTTAAATGATGACTCAAGTATAATATAAATAAAATGCCAAATTTAAAATAACAATTGTCTTACAAGATGTGAAATACAGTATATCATTTGTAGATTTTTTATGTTTTAGAATGTTGTTATGCTTTCTCCTTTGATTTGGTTTTCTCAATTCGTCCTTTTATTTAGGAAAAGCAAAATGTACACGAAACTGAATCCCAGTGCCTCGAGATGGCCAACTACTGCTCCGTGCGCTTCTGCACATACACAGAACGGCTGCTGCTGGTGATTTGTTCCACATCTTGGAAGGTGATGATCAGCTTGTTACACCCCATGCGTCCTCTGTCTCTCTGGCAGTAAGAGACGCCTCTGTAATAAATAACTGTTTTGTTGCTGTTAGATTGATATACAGATTTCTTCTCACTTTATGGAGATGTTAAACTGCCAAATTGTCACTTCAGATCTTCTGAAAAATTGAAATTACATGGCTGATATAAGAAATATTTTATTTTCACACACTCCGAGGTTAGTGCAGTGGCTGCCCTCTAAATAAAAATCAGTTTTCATTATTTGAAGATGAGGCTAGATAAAAACCTTTTGAAGACATTTTTTCAAGACCATAAAGAAAGCTTTTGTCCAAAACATAAATGCTACTCCATGAAGGGGCAGCTTTTTGTATAATAAATGTATAATAAACTGTACTTTATTAAAATGTTCATCTGTAATTAAATCTGCCTACAATATCACAAATTCATACATATTATGTTGAGTATTACACTAGTTATCATTTTTATAAGTGAGGTTCCTTTCACACGAAGGGTCCCATCAGGTTCGCCTGTCAGTTTTTCAGGTGGACCTGACCATTTACCCCTATGAATCGGTGGGTGTAAACAGATTTGTGTGCATTTACACTCCCCCACCTCTGATCTGATCAAGTCTGCTAAAAAAAAAAAATGGAAGGGGATTCACTCCCTCCTCCACCTAGGTGGATCTATTAAGAAGGCAGTTGGGTGTAAATGGACAGCCCAGTCTGTTTGCTCCTGGCTGCCCATAGAGCAGAGCAGGCTCTGTCTGTGCCCGCTCTGCATAAACTGAGTGGACACAGATGGCTCATCTGCTTGCTCTGCTTTGATCAGCAGGAGATTAGTGGACAGATCCCCTGCTGATCTCTATCTACAGTGTCTGCCCCATGTGAAAGCAGCCTAAATATAAAACAGTATACTATGGGAGCCATATTCTGCTACAGACAACTCCATTTCTCTACTCCTCCAGCACCAGATACAGGCTCCCATTAGTTGTGAACCAATAAAACTTCAGCACAACAAATAACTCCTCAAATTCCTGTGTATACCAGTGCTGCTGACACTTACATGCGTTTCCACACACAAAAGATATGTCATAAAATAGTGCCACGCATATATCTCTATAACCTCCTATATGAATTAAAGCATCCAAACCATGTGATTATGCAACAACAGTGAAAATACATTGAATACAACTTAAAAGTCCATAATGTGTGCTTGATCCGTGCCTTTATAACTTGTTCACAAAACAGATGCTCTTTATTGTTTATATCCACATATATTCCTATAGGTGCTCCTCCACCAGAGGCATACATATATACTCTGACCTCCTTTTATGACCCAAATTGCATAGGTCAAATGCTGCCTTTCCCTTTTAACCCGGGTAGGTATACTACATAGATGACTCCACTTTCCTCCTCATTCTGCTGCAAACGGTACCATCTCCTCTTTATTCCACAAATCCTCTGCATATGTAAACAGAAATGCTTGCCATAGTGTAGTATATAAATATAGCATGATTTATTAAAAAAAACTAAGTGCATTCACATTTAAAAGTGTTCTGCTGGGACACACAGTAAAAAACCTTGGTATAATGTATTTTCAATGTGTTCAGGAATTTCCAAGATGGCGGATCGTAAACTTCCTGCTTAGCAGCTTGGCGTCTTTGAGTGGGCCAATGATGTGAAAGTTTTTTTTCAAAATTTTTGGTCTTTTTTCATTTGTATAGCAAAAAATAAAAACCCAGTGGTGATTAAAAACCACCTAAAGAAAGTTCTATCTGTCTCAAAAAAATTATACAAATTTAGTCTGGATACGGTGTTGCATGACTGCGCAACTGTCATCCCAAATGCGACAGCACTGAAAGCTGAAAATTGGCCTGGGCAGGAAAGGAGTGAAAGTGCCCAGTAGACAAGTGGTTAATTAAAGTGTCATTTTGTTGTTTAGGTCTATGATTACTGTGACTTCTCCATGCTATGCACTGATGTTTGCAAAGATAGTCAGAGGTTTTCTGGAGGCGAGTTCCTGGCTGCTAACAGACTTATCATCTGGACACAGGATGGGCACAGCTACATCTACCAGCTGCTGAACAGGTGGGCTCACATAGGACTGGCATATGATAAGTTCAGGTACAAAGTAAGCTGTTTGTAAGTGCATTGTAGAAAATCCCTGCTTGTCACACTTGATCAAAACCCATAACAAAACCCTTTGACATTAGAACATTTGGCTTGAGTTTGGCACTAGTCCTCAGTCTTTATGTGAAGCAGCAGGAGATGAAGAAATAAGATTACCCAAGTAGAACTTGATTGGGCAGATGGTGCTATGATTTCCTGGAACAAAAAAGTAATGAATTACCATCTTAGCAACTTTTCTTTCAGTGCTAAGAATTTAACCCAGTCAATCACCTTTTGTTTGATGACACTTTAATGCCTTGTGTCGTTTTCTTTACGCAGTGGCCTTTCCAAAAGTTTATGTTCGGGAGAAGGAGGATTACTGAAAGAAACAATGACCCCTCACTTACTCTGCTCTACAAGTGTCATGGAAAAGGTACATTAACAGCATAATAATGAAACATATAATGTTTTGTCAGCATAGCTATGGTTTAATCCATCTCCAGTAGTAAGAAACCTAGATACCACAGTCTAAACTATACATTAAAAGTACTGATTGCTATGTATTATGTAGAGAAAAAAATAAATAACAAAGTGCATTGTTATTGTCAGAGTTATTCTAATGTATAGGAAACATGCTGTACATTGTTAAGGGAATCTTTAACTAGACAGTTCCCCAAATAGAGAAAGATAAAAGAAAGCATATAACTCCTCTTTTTACATGAGAAAAATCAAGGCCATTTTTGTCCACATTTTGCTAATTTCTTTTCTTTTTTTGTTTCTTACTCTATAGTGTATGCTATGTGGAATTTATCCATTTAAATGAAACCATATCCACTTACATTATAATATTAAAATACAAGTTCATGTTTAGTGAACTTTACTTAACCACTTTCATAAAATAATTATGTAGTGTCCTGTCCTAGGGTATGCAGACTCTGGGTCAGGGATTATGCTCTCCTTTGCACTATGTTTCACGCAGATATTAAACGCAACCCATACAAAGTGCTATTATTAAACCAATAGAAGACCTATTCTGCCCTGAATGACAACTGGCATCACATTTATTTACAGCCACCGAATTGACTATATCGAAAGCTTGGAATGCCCCTCTCCGCAGTTTCGAGGCAGTCAAACATGAATTAACTTTGTAATGGTTAATGAGAAATTGACAGCCATACTGATAGACATGCATGATAAGTTCCTCCAGGTTTGGCAACCTTGGATCGCCATAGCCCAGCCGTCTAGGTTTAATAACGCCCTTCTGTCGCTTTAGCAGCCCTGTACTGTGATCCCCCAGGACCCCTTTTCTTCCTCTTTATTTTCTTTTTCTGCTTTTACTTTTAATTCAGTATACAAGTTATGACCTTTTTTTTTTTATGGACTCTAGTTATCCTGCATAATCGCTAGATTTCCTCTGTACACAAAAGATTGGTGTATTAATACCTTCTTCTATATGGTTATACATAACGCTTTATACATTGTTTTCACATCTAACTAAAGATTTGTATGGATGAATCATTGGCCTTTGCATGCTAATCAAAATTGTAAATTGTTTTGCATCCTTAACTTTTATATACGTATTGTAACCATGTCTTTTGTTTGCTTCTGTAACTCAGTGCATTTACCTTGTTTCATGTTTTATCTGAGGAATTGCATGCCTCTTTACTCTGCATTGTAATTTCTAACTCTGTATAAAATAATTGTATAACATCAGGGTTTTTTTTAAATCAGAAAACAGGTGCAGGAACTCAACCATGACCCCAAAAACCCATATTTAATTGGGTGTGGTCAAATTTCACTAACTGCGGGAGGGTCTTAAAGGAGTATTAAATATCAGGAGTGCATTGTGTACAAAGTGCAGAGTTCAGGGGTGCTCTACACACAGAGTGCAGAGTTCAGCCCTCTTCTACAGCTGCTTACATCTGCATCCCCCATCCACATCTCACAGTCACCCCTCTTCAGCTCTAACCTCTGCATACAACCCCCCCCCCATTGCCCCCATCTTCTCCCTCCCTCCAAAAAGCTCCACCAACTTCCACATGTCTTACTTTTGTTGCTGTATTAAGCTAGGGCACCCAGCCAGCTCTAGTACCACCCCACACACTGTAGATGGCCCTGCCTCTCTCACTTACAGGGAGATCATTTGGTGGGGGCATCAGCATCCGCACTGCACCTTGGGCACCTGCCTTGTCCCCATCCAGCACTCAGTGGGAGCCGCTCAGGAGATCAGATCTGTGGGAGCCTTTGGTAGACAAGATGTAACTTGTAAACACAAAAGCTGGACTTCTTTGTTTACACATAATAGTGGGGAACAAGGAGCAGAGGACCTGAGCCAGAGGTGGTGGAACTGAGTTCCACCAATTTCCTGTTGAATAAAGCCTTGTATCCCATATACAATTGCTACACAAGCAAGAGTGCAATTAAATGGTATAAAAATGACCTTTCTTTTTCAGTCTGCAGCAGCTGTAACTTTCTGTAAAATCCATTACAATATGGCAACCTGAATGCCCCCAGAGATGTCATTTCCTACTTGGGTGATTGACTCACTAATTTTCCTATAAGCCTTCATTAAGATTTAAGTCAATTTTTAGGCACCCCCTGCAATAGGAATTTCTGTTTTAATTAGATGCTCCAAAAAGGTTAAATATAGAGATTCAGACCCTGCAGCCTTTCTTATTAGTACACTGAGCATGCACAAGCTGAACTAGTCTCTCTCATTCACATTCATTCTGCAAAAGACATGGTGAAATAAACAGCTATATCTTCAAAACAACAAAAGGTTGTTTGTCATCCCTGAAATGTACATTGATTACCCAGAGTGGATTGTTTTTTTCTCAACAAAAGTGGAGTTACTGTTTAAGTGCCCAGCCTCCCTGAGTGCAGTCTGCTATGTTAAATACTTACCTTTGCCCTGTTTTAGTGATCTTCATTCTGCAACCCTGCTGAGCTCTGCACAGGGTTTCCAGTGAAAATGCCCTCAACGAATCCTGCTTGCACACACATTGGTGCCCATTCATTCAAAGGGGTGAGCCATATTCCAGTCTCTTTGTTGAATATGTCTCATCCATAGAAATGAAGGCAGTGAGGGTCACTGGAACAGGGAGGAAAGTGAGTCTTTAACAAAGCAGGCTACATTTGGGGAATAGGGGGCACTTAATTAAAAGAAAGGTTCACTACAAACATAATTTGCATAGCAACATTCATGCTCTCTGCTGATTGGAGAGCTCTAGCTCTGATGTAACCAAAGATATGTCAGACCTCTGCAGGGTGACCACTGCTTCTATAGCGATACTAGCAGTTCTTCTCAATAGCTGAACGCTGAGGAGCAAGAGTTTGGAGTGGCTCTGGGGAGTGATTTATAGTAAAAAAACTAGTAACTCTGGCGCACAGGAGTAAAGTAGTGTAAGGGTGAAAAGGATAAAATGATAACATTTATAAAGTAAAAGATGATAATGGCAATATTGGCATACAAGTACTTAAAACAGGGTATTTAAATGCATTGGTGTACAATAAGTCCTTATAAGAGTCTCTCAGGCAATTTGCCTGGAATCTTTTAGCACAAAAATATGGCAGCCATCCTCGGAGCAAGCCAGCTCTGTATGCAGGGACAGAAGAAAAGAGACAGAAGGCGCCTGTCTGAGTGTAGTAACAACACTGTATTTAAAAGCAAAGGATTAAAAACACTCACAAAGGAAGTAATAAAACAAGCTCATCTGTGTATATGAGAGATGACCGTTCCTCAAAACATCCTGCAGGCACCACTAGTGGTTGGTGCAATAGCAGCTGGGCTGATGGAGATGGTGAGAGACACTGTAGTGGTCAATCCTACAGAGTGGTGTTGTAGAGCTGATCCAGCAGCGTTTGTGTAGGTAGGAGCCTAGAAAGCAGCCTCTAGCTCCTTTTATTGGCTCCGAGCGTGTAGCCTGACTTTCCCACGTCTGTGCTGTTCCTCCCCACTGACCCTCCGCCTCTTCCTGTAATGTCACATCCTGTCGGTGTGTTCCAGGCTGGTTTCTAGGCTCCTTCCTGCACAAACGCTGCTGGATCGGCTCTACAACACCACCATTGTGTAGGATTGACCACTACAGTGTCTCTCACCATCTCCATCAGCCCAGCTGCTATTGCACCAACCACCAGTGGCGCCTGCAGGACGTTTTGAGGAAAGGTCATCTCTCATATACACAGATGAGCTTGTTTTATTACTTCCTTTGTGAGTGTTTTTAATCCTTTGCTATTAAATACAGTGTTATTACTACACTCAGACGGGCACCTCCTGTCTCTTTTCTTCTGGGGAGTGATTTACCTAATAAAAGCAGTACAATATTTACAATTAAGCTTTCTGTACAGTAGTTAAGGTTTCTACCTAGGTTTTTAAACTTCAATTGTGTTTTAAAGTGGTTGTAAACCCTACATATTCCCAGTGAGGTGACTAGCCTCAGATGATACACAGACATTAAATAAATATTCCTACATAAATTGTAGCTGTTTATCTGCAGCCTTCTCCTCTCTACAACTGTTTAAAGTGCAGAATTTATATGGCTTGTCTGAGCTTTCAGAAAGCAGGGGGCAGGGAGCTTAAAGTGGAACTTCACTCTCTCAGTCAACATGGACTATTTCTGATCCTTGTACTTCTAGCATTAGTAAATGGATATTTATATATCCTATGTACTTGTTTTAACCTTTTTATGCATGCCTTCATTTATTTTCTGGTTTCCATGCCTAGACAAATGATGTCAAACATCCCAGGAGTCTTAAGGAGGAGAGGAGGGGTTCTCAGTTCAGCCAATGCCTGAGCTAAGGACAGATGGATTCCTGGAGGTAACTGCTACATGAATCATCTGCCCTTACTCAAGTTGGCCACTGCCAGAAATACCAAGATGTGTTTTTCAAAATGATTTCTCAGCAAAATAAAGTATGGAAACATGGATGGATGGAGGAGTTTGTTTTGAATATTAAAAATTAATTAAATAGCATTTTTGGTTTGTGGTGCTCAGATGCACTGCAGCTCCACTTTGAGTTACACTCTGCTGAGCTCAGTGAGAAGAACTCTGAGAGCTGATTTGAGGGAATGAAGACACCCCCCTTCAGCCAGCACAAAGGAACAGAGCTGAGGCTGTCAATCACAGGCTGTGTGCTGGAGTTCCCCTGTCATCTATTTATCTCTTGTGTCAGGAAAACCTGTCATAAGTCACTCATGCACATAGCAAAGGATCCAGGCAGCAGAAAGAAATGACACTTAATGCTCCAGATTGAGACAAGTACACACTACAGAGGGATATATTTTGTTTATATTTAATGTCAGAGGCTTTATAGGTTTACTTTAAGGGTTAAGTTTAGGTCAATGGTTAAGGTTAAAAGAGAAGTATGGCCAAAGCTTTTTTGGCCATACTTCAATACTAGGTCACAAGAGTATTAATGCCTGCTGTTGGCTAACATCACAGACCTGGTCCAGGCTCTGAAAGGATCCAGACTTTATGGTCAGGATCCACCCAGATTCCTGACCAGCAGGAGAGCCTGAGCCAGCCGCTTCTGCACAATCCACAGCCCGGCATTCCAGTGAGTGCTGGAGGGGCAGAGCAAACAGTGGTTCCTGACAGTCACCATTCTCTGTCCAGTGAAAACCAAGAACTGAGTGATCAGTCAAGTGATCGCTCAGTTCTTGGTCCTAGAGCCAGAGGGGGAAAGTTGCAGCATCAGATGCATATAGGTGGGTATCCATTTTTTTTATTTTGATTTCCCACACTTCACCTTTAAGTTTAAAAGTGGGTATATGTTAGCTAATAGGTTTAGGAGTTAGGTTTATTTCAGGAGTAATAGTTTGGTGCTGAACTAGTTCGAGGGTTAGGGGGGATTTTGTTAAGTATCTGTAAGTTTAAAAAATATATTTACGAGGTTGATAACCCATTTTTCAGGTGCTTATTATTTGTTTGTTGGCACCAAAAGTTTCTTCATCCAATCCTCCTGTGTCTGATTTATTATGCCAAAAAATAACATACTGTACCTGGAATAATCCAAAAGTGTAAATAATTTGTTTTGATATTTTCATGCAGAGCTTTTCATGTACAATGGCTTTCATGAACCAAAGGAAAGAGCCATTTTATAAAATACTTTATTCTGGCAATTCATCTGGTAGACTTAATTTCTGGCATCTCCCTGATGTTCCAGTTTCACAATTTGATGGTTCCCCAGTAGGTAAGTCCTTCTCTTTAATAACATACTGTATAGGTAATTAAAGTAAAGTACATAGAATACGTTTACTAGCAGTAATCAAGCACATACATGCATGACTATTTGAATCAGATCTGTCAAATTAATCTTCTGATTTGAATTAAAATAACCTACACACTAGAACGCTTTTATATTACTACCCCCCCCCCCCCCACACACACACACACACACACACACACACACACACGCGCTGTTCAGGATGGGGTTGTAATGTTCTAAAAATCTCAAATCCAGATCACTTCTGCAGATTCTGTGACACTGTTGAATGTTTCTAGCTCTAGGAGCAGTGACAACTCCTCCATGGTACCAACTTGTGTTTACTTTTGCTGCCATAGGTGATGTGAACTCCAATCCTTAGTTTGTTAATAACATTTTCTAATTTTGTATATAAAGATATCTAAGAGCACTATATACAGTACATACACACTGCTCAATAAAATTAAAAGAACACTTTAATGAGAGTATAGCATCAAGTCAATTAAACTCCTGGGATATTGATCTGAGGAGTTAAGTAGCAGAGGGGATTGTTAATCGGTTTCAGCTGCTTTGGTGTTAGTAAAATTAACAACAGGGGCATTAGATGGGCAACAATGAGGCAACCACCAAAACAGGAATGGTTTCATAAGTGGGGACCACTGAAATTTTTTTCCCTACTTATCTTTTCTGACTGTTTTTCACTAGTTTTGCATTTGGCTAGGGTCAGTGTCACTACTGGTAGACCTGGACCCTACAGAGGTTGCACAGGAAGTCCAACTCCTCCAAGATGGCACATCAATACATGCCATTGCCAGAAGGTTTTGCTTTGTCTCCCAGCACAGTCTCAAGAGCATGGAGGAGATAGAGGGGCGGAGCCTAAGCATGGCGGCAACGGAGAGCACGATGTGAGTGCTCTCCGATAAACCTCTGAACTGACCATCCTGAGATCCCTCATGGAGTGAATGTCAGGGCAGGAGCTGAGGAACGGACAGGCAGGCCTAACAATGTAACGCACTGGCTGACGACAACCACCACCCACAGACCGAAGTCCCTTAGGGCGCGGAGTCTAAGTCCCAGGCTGCCCTTCACCAGGGCCCCTGATGGTGGGGATGGACTTGACGCAGCCAGGAACCAGGTCGCGGCCCCCGAGACACCTCAGCTGCGGTAATGGCCGCCGCCAATGGCGTGTAGCTGGTGGAAGAGACAAAAGAGTAGTCAGACAAGCCGGGGTCAACAACAACAGGACAAAACAGTACAGGACAGCAGACGAGAATCACAGGTCACGAGCCGGGTTCAGCAACAGAGGGACAGATCAAAGGAGAATACAAAGAATAGTCAAGTCACAAGCCGAATCAGATACCAGGAGAGTCACGAGAGTCAGAACAGAGTAATAGCAACACAAAGACACAAGACACAAGTGCAAAGAGCATGTGCGGGCCACAGGCTTATATGTCATCAGCCACACCCCTCTGGGGGATGGACCACAGAAACCTGAAGGCATAAAAAGATTCCCATCATGCACAGCAGAATCCAAGATGGACGCCAGCACATGGAGTAACATAACCTCAGGGAAAAGGTAGGACCTTGACAGTACCTCCTCCTCAAGGGCCCCTCCCCCTCCGCGGCTCAACAAAAGGTTTCTGAGGAAAGCGGGTATGAAAAGCGCGGAGGAGGGCAGGAGCATGGACATCCGCGGAAGGAACCCAGGAACGCTCCTCGGGACCATAACCGCGCCAATGAACCAGGAACTGTAATCGACCGCGCACCAATCGGGAGTCCAGGATCCGGCTCACCTCATACTCCTCATGCCCGTCAACCCGGACAGGACGGGGCCGAGGAAGAGAGGTAGTGAAGCGATTGCAGATCAGAGGTTTCAACAGGGAAACATGAAAGATATTGGAGATCCACATCTCAGACGGAAGGGCAAGGGCATAGGCCACCGGATTCACTTTGCGGAGAATGCGGAAAGGACCGACAAAACGGGGAGCTAGTTTGGGTGTGGGCACCCGAAGATTGAGGTTGCGAGTAGACAACCACACCCGATCACCGACCTGGTATGAAGGAGCGGGCAACCGTCTGCGATCAGCCTGGAACTTCTGGCACTGAGCTGAGTCCCTCAAGGCCCTCTGGAAATTTTTTTTTATTGTCCAAAAAATCTTGCAACCAAAAAACGAACATTACACACAAAATACAAACAAAACAAAAACAACCCATACAATTACTAAACCACCAAACCCAACCACCCCCAAGGGTCTATGACCCAAAAATAACTGCAATACTCAACATACCAACAAAGGTATCAAACCCACCCTCCACAATCACAAAAAACCCACAAAGTTACAAAACTCCCCACATCTCAAACCCACCAAACCACCAAACCCAATAACCACCACCCAAGGGTCTATGACCCAAAATTACTGCATTACTCAACATACCAACAAAGATACCAAACCCTCCCTCCACACTTACAGAAACAACCCACAAAAATACAAAACTCCCCACATCACAAACCCCACCCAAAGGAAAAAAACCCCCGGGCCTCAATCACAAGAACCCTCCAGAACCATTACCCAACAAAAAGACATACCCAAATATGACCACAGAAAAAGAAACAAACAAACCCTCACAAACGAGGAAAGCATTTCCTCGCCTTCCCCTTACCCTTTCTAACAGAACCACTAACCCCCTTCCGAGACTCACCCAAACCCTCCTCCATCGGGGATTCCAGGTCACCCAACCCCCCATCACCCCCAGAAAGAGACCCAAACCTGTTCCCCAAAGGGACATCCTCCATCACCAACGAGGAGACCGAGCCTGCCGGAGACAAGCCCGGCCCACCCAAGGCCCTCTGGATCTGCCCCCATGAAGAACGCAGGGCAGCAAGATGGTTCTCCACAGCCGGAATGTCCTGTGGTGAGAACCTCTCAGGTAATACCGCGGGTTGGAACCCATAGTTGGCCATGAAGGGAGACATCCCGGAGGAGGAGTTGACCGCCGAGTTCCTGGCAAACTCTGCCCACGGCAGGAGATCGGCCCAATCGTCCTGATGGTCTGAAATATAACACCGAAGGAATTGTTCTAAGGCCTGATTGGAACGCTCCGCAGCCCCATTGGACTGTGGGTGGTAGGCTGAAGAAAAGGAGAGACTAACACCCAACTGGGAGCAGAAGGCGCGCCAGAATCTGGACACGAACTGACTCCCGCGGTCTGAGACAATCACCTTAGGTAACCCATGCAGGCGAAAAATCTCCCTGGAAAAGACCGTGGCCAGTTCTTGCGCTGTGGGTAATTTCCTGAGTGGAATGCAATGGCACATCTTGGAAAACCGATCGACGATCATGAGGATGACCGTATGACCCCGAGACACCGGGAGGTCTACAATAAAGTCCATCCCTAGATGTGACCAAGGACGCTCCCCATTGGGAATGGGTTGCAGAAGACCCAAAGGGAGATGCCGTGGAGACTTATTTTGGGCACAGATCGAACATGCCGCTACATAAGAGGCAATGTCGGCACGGAGGGTTGGCCACCAGAATAAGCGAGAGACGACCCAACACAGCTGGTTCTTCCCCGGATGCCCGGCAGTTTTGGCGTTATGGTAGGTACGCAGCAGGCGGGTGCGCAATCCCTCGGGTACGAAACATCTACCCTCCGGCTTCCCGGGAGGAGCATCAGTTTGAGCCGCCAAAATCTGCTCCCCTAGGGGAGAGGTCAGACTGGTGCGAATGGCAGCCAGGATCTGATCTGGAGGTATAAGTGAGATTGGCTCAGAGTCCTCCCTGGACAACTCAGAGTATTGCCGTGATAACGCATCAGCCCTGACATTCTTGGAACCAGGCAAATATGAAACCACATAGTTGAAGCGTGACAAGAACAGAGCCCATCTGGTCTGGCGGGGTGTCAATCTCTTGGCCTCCGAAAGATAAGTCAGGTTCTTGTGATCGGTAAGAATGAGGACCGGAACCGCGGAACCCTCGAGCAGGTGCCTCCATTCCTTGAGAGCCAGAATGATGACCAACAACTCCCGATCTCCAATCTGGTAGTTGCACTCAGCCGAGGAAAGCTTCCTGGAGTAGAACCCGCAGGGAAGTAGGGGTCCATCGGGCGACCGACGCTGAGACAGGAGAGCCCCTACTCCCGTCTCGGAAGCATCAACTTCGAGGACGAAGGGCAACCCAGGATTGGGATGCGAAAGAATCGGAGCCGAAGCAAAGGCAGCTTTCAGAGCCTCGAAAGCTATGATGGCCTTGGATGGCCACTCGTGAGGGTTACTCCCCTTCTTGGTTAGGTCAGAGAGAGGTTTTGCCAATGTGGAGAAGTTCCTGATGAACTTCCGATAGTAGTTGGCAAAACCCAGAAAGCGCTGAATGGGCCGAAGACCATTGGGACCAGGCCACTGCAGAACCGCCGCAACCTTCTGAGGGTCCATGGAAAATCCCTCCGCGGAAATTATGTAGCCCAAAAAGGCAACCTGGGATCGGTGGAACTCGCACTTCTCGAGTTTACAAAAGAGTCCGTTCTCACGCAATCGTTGCAGCACCTGCTTGACATCCTGGACATGGGACTCCATGGAGGTAGAGTAAACCAAGATGTCATCCAGGTAAACCACTACGCACTGCTGCAACAAATCATGAAGGACATCGTTTATGAATTCCTGAAAAACCGCGGGCGCGTTACACAATCCGAAGGGCATCACCAGGTATTCGTAGTGCCCAGTTCTGGTGTTAAACGCGGTCTTCCACTCATCCCCCTGTCTGATCCGTACGAGGTTGTACGCCGCCCTAAGGTCGAGTTTGGTAAAGACTGTTGCTCCCTTAAGGCGGTCGAACAACTCAGAAATCAAAGGAATTGGATATGCATTTTTAATGGTAATCCGATTGAGACCCCTATAATCGATGCAGGGCCTCAATTCCCCACCTTTCTTCTTTACAAAAAAAAAACCCGCTCCTGCTGGGGAAGTAGACTTACGAATGTGCCCCCGGGAAAGCGCATCCATAACGTACTCCTCCATGGCCTTATTCTCCGCAACCGAGAGAGGGTACACCCTGCCACGTGGAGGAGTGGCCCCGGGTTGCAAGGATATGGCGCAGTCGTAAGGACGATGCGGTGGTAAGGTACCAGCGCGTACCTTATCAAACACGTCCCGGTACTCCCCATAGTCGGTGGGCAACGCAGAGTCCAAGGAGGCACACAATACCTTAACCGGCCCCCGGATGCACCCGGCCCCACACTGTGGAGACCATGAGAGAATCTCGGCTGTTTGCCAATTGAAGGTTGGATTGTGCCTCTGGAGCCAGGGATACCCCAAAACCACCGAATAGTGTGGGGAAGAAATCACCTGAAAACAGGCCAACTCCCTGTGAACAGCCCCAATGGCTACCTCTATTGGCAGAGTCTCGTGGGTAACCTGCGGCGGTTGCAGGGGCCTGCCATCTATTGCTTCGAGAACCAATGGGGCAGCACGAGCCTGCAGGGGAATGGAGTGCTGTGCAGCAAACGAGCTGTCCAAGAACAACCCACCGGCCCCAGAGTCTACCAACGCCTGGGCCGTCACCGAGCCCCCCGTCCAAGAAAGGACCACAGTGATCAGTGGCTTATCCTTGCGGAACGCCGGGGACGAGGAAACTCCACCCAAGATCTGTCCCCGACATGATCTCAGGTGCGAGCGTTTCCCGGACGGACCGGACAAGACTGCCGAAAGTGACCACCGAGGCCACAGTACAGGCAGCGACCCTCCCGACGCCGAGTGGCCCGCTCCCCCTTGGAAAGGTGAGCAAACCCCAGCTGCATGGGTTCCCCACCAGACAAGCTATCCCCAGGAGGCGTGGGAGGAGAGGGAGGAATGGGTGGGACAGAAAACGCAGGTGCCAGTCGATTGGAAGGCCTCCGCAGGCGTTCCTTGAGTGAAGGCCTCTCCCTGAGCCTGGTGTCAATCAGGATCAGGAAAGAGATGAGCTCCTCCAACACCACAGGCAGTTCCTTAGCTGCAATCTCGTCCTTCAATGTGTCAGAAAGACCATGGGAAAACGCAGCCACCAGAGCCTCATTGTTCCAACCGACCTCTGCCGCCAGGGTACGAAACTCTATAGCGTACTCGGCCACGGTCCATGAACCCTGATGCATGGTCATGAGCAGCTTGGCCGCCGAGGCGGAACGAGCCGGTACGTCGAATACCCTACGGAAGGCATCGACAAAACCGGAAAAATCCTGAATCACCGGGTTGTTCCTCTCCCATAAGGGATTTGCCCAGGCCAAGGCCTTGTCTGAGAGTAGTGAAATTAGGAACCCCACCTTTGACCTCTCAGACGGAAAGGCGTGGGGTATTAATTCAAAATAAATACCCACCTGGTTGAGGAACCCACGACACTGACTCGGCTCACCCCCAAAGCGTTGTGGAAGAGGGGCAGAACCAGTCATACCTCTGGGCGCCGCTGATGCAGCCGTCGAGGTGGTGGACGCAATAGGCAGAGAAGCAGTGGGAGAGACCACCGGAGCGACTACCGGCCTAATAGCACCAGGAGCAAGGTGTGCAGTGCGTGCAAGCAGAGTTTGCAACGCCTGAGCGAACTGATCCAACAGGTGATCCTGTTGATCGAGTCTGGCGACTAGCATTGGGAGCGAAGGTGTGCCTGCACCGTCAGGGTTCATGGCACTTGTGTAATGTCAGAGCAGGAGCTGAGGAACGGACAGGCAGGCCTAACAATGTAACGCACTGGCTGACGACAACCACCACCCACAGACCGAAGTCCCTCAGGGCGCGGAGTCTAAGTCCCAGGCTGCCCTTCACCAGGGCCCCTGATGGTGGGGATGGACTTGACGCAGCCAGGAACCAGGTCGCGGCCCCCGAGACACCTCAGCTGCGGTAATGGCCGCCGCCAATGGCGTGTAGCTGGTGGAAGAGACAAAAGAGTAGTCAGACAAGCCGGGGTCAACAACAACAGGACAAAACAGTACAGGACAGCAGACGAGAATCACAGGTCACGAGCCGGGTTCAGCAACAGAGGGACAGATCAAAGGAGAATACAAAGAATAGTCAAGTCACAAGCCGAATCAGATACCAGGAGAGTCACGAGAGTCAGAACAGAGTAATAGCAACACAAAGACACAAGACACAAGTGCAAAGAGCATGTGCGGGCCACAGGCTTATATGTCATCAGCCACACCCCTCTGGGGGATGGACCACAGAAACCTGAAGGCATAAAAGGATTCCCATCATGCACAGCAGAATCCAAGATGGACGCCAGCACATGGAGTAACATAACCTCAGGGAAAAGGTAGGACCTTGACAGTGAAATGCGGAGCCCTACCTGATCGAGGAGGTCTCCAAAGGGGGATCAGCTGGTGCAGTGAGGGGAGAGGAGAGCGGGCACGGAGCTCCGGGAGGTGAACAAGCCGCGGGGATCCGAGTGCAGCCCTCGGGTTGCCGGGGAAACGGAGCAGTGCGGCGTGAGCACGCTGGTGGCCGCAAAGGAGCTCTGGGAAACAGAGACGCCGGCCCGTTACCTGACAGGAGAAGGGAGACGCCGGACCAATCCCCAAATCTGCTCAAAGGAAAGAGGGAGGACCCTGAATACGGCGGCTGTGGGGAGCGAGTGGCACTAGCTCCATGCTGGATCCTGCTTCCCGACCCATCCAGTGACCCTTACTAGGGATTGATCCACTAGAGTCCGGAGGGCTGGGGAGTTTAACCCGGAGAGCCTGAGATGAGAGCTGGTCTGAGGCTGCAGTGACACGCCGGCTTCCCCGGTGCTATACGAGTGGGAGAACCGTGTGGCTGAGAGGTGAAGGGACGCTACGGGAGCACGTGGCCAGCCGCGGAGGTTCTTTGGGGGAAAGAGGAAGCCGGCTGGCTCCCTGATGTGAGAGAAAGCTGCTGGCTCATAGTTGTCTGTACCCCCCTGGCGGGCTGTTTGATCCTGGGTCAGGGAGACCTAAGAATATCAAGAAACCTACCCTGCTTCCCCGGGACGAATCCTAAGAAGAAAGAAATACAGCAGTGGAAACCCAGAGGAATTCCCCCCCCAGGACTGAGCAGCAGTGAAGGCTCTCCTCACCAGCCTGGAGCCACCGTCCTGAGAAGGGAAGGGTGAGTGAGAGCTGCTGGGGGATTATTGTGTTGTAGACCCCTGAATGACATAGGAGACCAAGGGGTGAAGGTTCCTAGGGGTTAGAAGAGCAGAAGAGGAGAGGCTCAGGTGTCCTAGGAGAGTAAAATATATAGGAATAATAGCAAGCCTATCAAGATTTACAGAAGATATGAAGAATAAAGGTCCCAAGGGAGCAGGGCTCAAAGGGTCTCAAACAGGAACAATAAAGAAATTTACATCATATGGAAATACTACCCCAGAAAGGGCCCAAGGCGCAAGCGCAAAAGGGGATTTGGACACTAGTTCAGGAAATAGTCCTAGATTATCATTGGGCATGAATAGCAGCTATAGTCAACAAACAGTGGATGGCTTGGGAAAAAAAGAATCTGACGGGGAACTACTAGTTCCAAATAAGAAGGAGATGATAGAAATGTTTCAAAATTTGGAAAAAACAATAAAACATGAAATGACAGCTATTCAAAATGACTTAGGGCATCTGCTATCAAGGGTGGAAGAAACAGAGGAGAAAGTTAAAACCCAGGCTCAAAATATAGATAATCTAAGGAAAAAAATAACCCAATTGGAAATCACCCAGAAAAAATTGACCTATAGGATGGAAGTTCAAGAAAACAAAGAAAGAAGGTGTAACCTTAGAGTACGAGGAATCCCAGAGACTGCAAAAGGAGAAATACTATACGAATTAGTTAAAAAAATTCTAAACTCCATAAGAGACAGACCTGAAACAGACGGGATTGAGTTAGACGGAGTGTTTAGAATAGGAAAATTCAAACAGGCTTCTGAGAAGGAAAGACCGAGAGACATAATTGTCCAGTTCCAAAAATTTGGGGTCAAAGATGAGATCTGGAAGAAGATTAAGAGAAGATCATTAATTAAGTATGGAGCATTGACTATCCAAATTTATGCGGACTTAACAGCAGAGACCCTATGGAGAAGGAGATCCCTGAGACCCCTGTTGGAGCAAATGAGAAAACAGAATGTGCAGTAAAGATGGGGTACCTCATCATCTCTAATTGGTTGGAAAAACGGGGTCACAGCTTATTTGAGATTTCCTGAGGATCTAAGGGATTTTTGTGATAGACTGGACTTGCAAAGAATGGAAATAGCTGGGTGGGAAGAAGAGGAAGAAGATAAAGGAAATATGGACGATTCCAGAAAAGAGGACTGGCAGCATGTCGGGGGGAGGGGGGCCCCGGGGCTGGGAAGGGAGAGGAGGGAGAATTAAGTATTTTTTTTTTCTCCCTCTTCTTCTCTTCTCTCTCTTCTCCCTCTCTCGCCCCTGGTCTCTCCCCTCCAAAGGTTGAGGTCCTACTGGAGGCTTCGATTAAGGGAGGGAAGAAAAGATTCTTGCTGAGTCTAGATAATAGAGAGAGGTGATCTGGGGGGGTCAGAGGAGAGGTGAGCTGTTCATGGGTGGAGCTTACGCCCTAAGTTTTAAATCAATGGTGGAAATAGTTCCACAAATGATTTGTAGGCAGTTTTTATGCCTAAAAATGGGTAGGGGAAAAAAAAGAGAGGGTGAGAGGGGTGGAGGGCGGGGGTGGGAGATGGGGGTTTGGTGGGAGGGAGTGTGGGGAGGGAAGGGTGGGTTAATAAGCTGCAAGATTGTAGGGCCTATTAGGAGGAGGTGTATTAGAGGAGAGATAGATAGAATTAAGAAGGATGGAAGAAATACAGTTTACAACATATAATGTGAATGGGTTGAACTGTCCTTGGAAAAGATTTAAGTTGTTCAAAGAGTTACACCATAGGGCAACGTCAGTGGTATTTTTACAGGAAACACATTTTGAGATAGAGTCAAACCTGAAATTAAAATCTAAATATTATCCAATATGGTACTACGCTGACTCTCCAATTAAAAGAGCAAAAGGGGTGGCAATAGGGTTGGCAAAAAATATGAGATTTGAGCTGGAGGATAGAAGGACCGACCCGGAGGGGAGATTCCTGTTCTTGAAAGGTAAATTGCAGGGAATCGAGTGTACGTTAGCCAACATATACTGCCCTAACAAAAAGCCGGAAATCTATTTGAGGGGTCTGTTGAAAGAATTGATAGACTTTAAAAAAGGGCGTTTGATAGTAGCCGGAGATTTAAATCTATGTATGGATCCACAAAAGGATACAACATCCCCTGTGCAGAGAGAAGGTGGTAGGTCTCTGAGAGCTTTGAAAAAAGCGATCCACGAGTATCAACTGGTGGACACTTGGAGAATAATGCACATGAAGGACAGGGACTATACCTTCTTCTCTAATGCACATGAGATATACTCGAGACTGGATTATATTTTTATAGATCATCAACTTATAGAACTACTGGTTAAAATAGAAATAGAGATGAGTACATTCTCGGATCATGCCCCTGTCATAATAAAAATGGGATGGGGAAGACGGTGGATGGGAGGCCTAGGATGGAGGCTAAATGAGGCCCTTCTCTTGGATGAGGATATAGCTCAGAAGATTGGGCAAGAGATCAAGGTATATTTTAAGGAGAATGAGACAGAGGAAGTATCGACAGCCACAGTATGGGAAAGCCACAAGGTATATATAAGAGGAATCCTGATTGCGATGGGAGCAAGGAAGAAAAGAGAAAGAAGAGAGAGGGTTAGTGGGCTCTTAAAAGAAATCCTGGACTTGGAGCAGATACAAAAGAAGAAAATAACAAGAGAAATAAGACAAAAGTTATTGGATAAAAAGGATGAGCTAGAGAGGTTGATGGATGAGGAGAGGAGAAGAGTATATAATAAAGTATTAAGTGAAAGATATAGATGGGGAGACAGACCAGGAAAATATCTAATGAGAGCTCTAAATAAAAAGAAAAATAGAAATTATATAGAAAAGATAAAAAATCCTAAAGGGGAGTTGGTTCATTCAATTAAAGAGATTATTAAAGTGTTTACGGAGTACTATAGAAAGTTGTATAATATTAGTCCCCAAGGCTCTTCAAAAGAAATTGGAGAGGATATCAACAAAAAAAGGATGTTATATTTAAAAACGCAGGATTACCAAAGTTAAGTGAAGTACAATTGAACTCCTTAGATGCGGAAATTTCCCAGGATGAAATAAAAGCAGCATTAAGAAGTTCAGGGGGTGGAAAAAGTCCAGGACCGGATGAGTATACAGTAAAGTACTATAAAAAATATAGTGAAATATTGTTACCTAAGCTGAAGAAGTACATGAACGATCTAGAAGGAGAGATGGAGGGTAGAAGAGAATCTCTTCAGGCCCATGTTGTTCTCATTCATAAGGAGGGAAAAGATCCATCCCAGTGTTCTAGCTATAGACCAATTTCACTATTGAACACTGATACCAAGTTGTACGCAAAGGTTCTAGCAAATAGACTGAAAGATCTAATGCCCGAATGGATACATGGAGATCAGGTGGGCTTTGTCCCAGGGAGAGAGGGTAGAGACAACGGGTTGAGAACTTTGATGCTTATTCAGAAAAGTAGAAAAGGGAAAGCCCCGGTGGTACTTCTGTTGATTGATGCCGAAAAGGCGTTCGATAGAGTGGACTGGGGCTTCATGATGGACAACTTAGAAGTGTTGGGGATTGGAGAGAGAATGCGTGAGTGGATAGGTAAATTATATAGGGAGCCCACCGCAATTATTACGGTAAATGGGGAGAGGTCGGAATCCATTGAGATGTCTAATGGAACAAGACAGGGCTGCCCACTGTCCCCCCTCTTGTATGTTTTGTCATTGGAACCCTTGTTGTCAATGATAAGGAATAGTGGAGCGGTAAAGGGAATCCAGATAGAAAGTATAGAACATAAAGTCGCGGCCTTTGCGGATGACCTATTGTTCTATGTAGGTAACCCCCGAATAACATTACCAAATATAATGAAGATCTTAAAGGATTATGGTGAACTTTCAAATTTAAAAATTAACCCAACAAAAACAGAGATCTTGAACATTAACATATCAAAGACTGAAAAGGAAAAGCTACAAAAAGAATTCCCCTTTATATGGAGAGAAAAAGATTTAAAATACCTAGGAATAAAACTTACTATCTCACATAAACAACTGTATAGATTAAACTATATTTCTTTGATAAATGAGACTAAGGAAGAATTAAAAATACTAGAAGGAGGAAACCCATCATGGATAGGACGTATAAACCTAGTTAAAATGGTAATTATACCTAAAATACTGTATAGATTCCAAATGGTCCCAATTAAACTCCCAGAGGCTTTTTTTAAGATAATAAAAAAAATGTTAACACAATATATCTCGAGGAATAAAAAACCAAGAATATCATACGAAACATTGAGTAGGACTAAAGAGAAAGGGGGAATGGGACTACCTGATGTCAAGAGATACTATAAAGCAGTAATTTTAGCAAGAATTTATGACTGGACATTTAACCATAATGGGAAGTGTTGGGTAAAGATTGAAAACGAACTGAGTGGGATCAGTTTGAGTAAGATGATATGGGTCCCAGCACACTTTAGAAGAATTAAAGAAAGCACAAGTACTTACACTTTAAATGTTTTGAGGGTATGGGATAATTTACACAAAAATATGAAATGGGAATTCAACTCTATATTAATGCCTCTTGTATATAATGAATATTTCCCCCCAGGAAAGGATGAGATATCAGGGAGATGGTTTAAAAGGGAAGACATTCTATTGAGAGATGTACTGGTAGAGGGGGAACTGAGATCATTTAAAGAACTAAAAGAGAAGAAGGGAGACATTTTTACCGGAATAGATGAGTGGAAATATCACCAGTTAAAATGTTTTATTGGAAAGCTACCAAAACCCCTGAGATTAAAAAAGGAGTGGAATATGTTTGAAAGGTTGTTAGAGACACGTAGAGATGGGAAACATGGTATTGCTAAAATTTATAGAATACTTACAGAATTAGATACAGACACAAAGTTAATTTTTATAACAAAATGGGAAAGAGATATGGGGGTGGTGTTAGATGAGGATCAACAGAATAAGATATTTAGACTGATACACGAGAATGTTAGTATGAGAGACGTTGAGATTAATTATAAGTGTTTGACACAATGGCATATTACACCGAGCACTGAGCACAAAATGAGTGGGGAGAATTCAAAAATGTGTTGGAGAGGATGTGGGGAGATGGGCACGGTGTTTCACATATGGTGGCAATGTCCGAAAATACAGGCTTTCTGGAAGACAATAGTTAAATTAATAGAAATAATAACTGGAAATGACATAGCGTTAGACCCAACTATGTGTCTCCTACATAATGTTGAGACAACAGTAAATAAATATAAAGAATCAGGCGTATGGTACTACTTAAGTGCTGCAAAAGGGCTGATACCCAAGTTTTGACGGAAGACAGAGGCGCCAATGGATGAGGACTGGATCAATAGGGTAAACCAGATTAGTAGATTGGAAAAATCTTACTATATGCAGGAAGACAGGTTGGGAATATACTATTCGCGATGGGAAAAATGGGAAAAATCAGGATTGAAAGAGAAATATAGAAAATTTTAAACTAGGAAGTTATTTAAAGTTATTGGGCCTTGAGAGATTGGAGATTTTGCAGCGGGGTGGGAGGGGGAAGGGGGGTAGGAATGGGTTGGGAGGGGAGGGAAAGAAAAGAAGTAATTAGAAGGGGCAAAGTAGAAATGTAATGATTATTTATATGTATTGTGTCTCTTCTCATGGAATTTTGTAATAATATGAAAAACTAATAAATATTTAAATTAAAAAAAAAAAGAGAGCATGGAGGAGATTACAGTAGTCAGTCAGTTACACAAGGCGAGCTGGACAGGGACGTAGAAGGTCCTTAACCCATCAACAGGACCAGTATCTCCTCCTTTGTGCAAGGAGGAACAGGTTGAGCACTACCAAAGCCCTACAAAATAACCTCCAGCAGGCCACTGGTGTGAATGTCTCTGACCTAACAATCAGAAATAGACTTCATGAGGGTGGCCTGAGGGCCCAACGTCCTCTAGTGGGCCCTGTGCTGACTGCCTGGCACCATAGAGCTCAACTGGCATTTGCCATTGAACACCAGAATTGGCAGGTCCACCACTAGCACCCTGTGCTTTCCACAGATGAGAGCAGGGTCACCGTGAGCACATGTGACAGATGTGAAAGGGTCTGGAGAAGCCGCAGAGAACATTATGCTGCTTATAACATCATTCAGCATGACTGTTTTGGTGGTTTGTCAGTGATGGTTTTGGGAGGCATATCCATGGATGGATGCACAGACATCTACAGGCTAGACAATGGCACCCTGACTGCCATTAGCTATCGGGATGAAATCCTTGGACCCATTGTCAGACCCTACACTGATGCAGTGGGTCCTGGGTTCCTCCTGGTGCACGACAATGCCTGTCCTCATGTGGCAAGAGTATGCAGGCAGTTCCTGGAGGATGAAGGAAATGATACCATTGAATGGCCCCCACGCTCGCCTGACCTAAATCCAGTAGAACACCTCTGGGATATCATGTTTCTGTCCATCCGACACTGGCAGACTGTCCAGGAGCTTAGTGATGCCCTGGTCCAGGTCTGGGAGTAAATACCCCAGGACACCATCCGTCGTATCATTAGGAGCATGCCCCGACATTGTCAGGCATGCATGCAAGCATGTGGGGGCCATACAAACTACTAAGTACCATTTTGAGTTGCTGCAATGAAATTTCAGCAAAATGGACTGGCCTGCTGCATCATTTTTTCACTTTGATATATTTTTTTTTTTAAAAAAAGTGGTCCAGACTAACCTAAAGTACTCCTTGAAAAATGTCTTTCCTACTTTTTCTAGCCAGTCCCCAGACTATTGCTCCCTCCTCCCTGTTTACAGGTGTCTCACTTAGCTAGCTGGCTGCTAACAAGACACACATGCATGCACACTCCCGCCCTGGACCTGAGCTGAGCTGGGTGCATCCATAGACAAACACAGCACCTGGCAAGCCATGTCCCTGCTCTCTCCTCCTCCTTCAATCAACTTGAATGATAGCTGCAAATAGAATTGGAGCGCCGACACGTGCATTTTGCTGCCATTGTGCTTTGCTGGGCTTCTAGGTGTGTCCCTGCACCTTTAAGGAGGCATAGGCTACCTATCCTTAACTTAATCATTGTTACATATGCAACAGCATAGAGACTCAAGATTAGAGTTAGGACCACACTTTACAAAGGAGCATCGATGAGACAGTGCAGCTTCCACATATATTTGCAAAGTTCGTGCAACTAAAAGCTCTGTCTTTAACACAAATTGTTAGTCATTGAATTTTTTTTTCTTCTATTTGCAGCTTGCTTTAAAGGCTAGTTATAAATTTGGGTGGTTGCTATTTTTGTTTAGACTTGCTAATATATTGGGGCATTTATATCTCAATACTGTAAATGCATTAACCTTCACTTTTCTAAGTCAAGTATGTTGTCCAATGTATCCACATTTAGCAGATTAGACATTTTGGGCTCTATGTGTGCTATAATCCAGCGGTTATGTATGTAAGGTTGGTCACTGGGGAAAGATAGAAATGCTGTACATCTCTCTACCACCATACTGGGAAATTAATGATCAAATTTTGGTTATGATATGTAAGAACTTGTTTTGCCCATGCATTCAGAAAGCATTACTTAAGTTTAGAAAAATAAGATAATGTTAATGTGGGTAGCTGTAATGAATCTGTACTGGTACCATTTACTTGGGTATTTTTGCTGTAATTACAGAATAGGAAAAAGTTTCATTAGTACATTATGTTTAATGATCAGTAAAAGAAAATAACGTATTGACTAGATTCTGCTTTGAAATCCTGTTGATTTCATCACTACTTGAGTCACTGACCCAGATCAAGTACATGCATATCAAGTTGTCTGAAACTTCATTGGCCTATCCTTGTTAAAGATTGCCATCTCCTCTGCCCACCAACATCAACACAAAATTCTCCCCCATTACATGAGCCAAAAGGGCATAGTTTGGAAAATGACTTAATACACACTGACTTTGTAGGTGCTGACTTTGCCTTACACTGCATCATGTAGAAGTCAGTAAATAATTTCTAGAAACAAATTTGATTTTTAAGGTGCCAATAAAAAACAATATATGAAAGATAAAAATACAATTTCTTTTTTTGCATATCACAACAAGCACATGATCACCACAGAATAACATGTAGTTGCTTGCTGTAGTCAATCCATCTCTATATGTTTTGCCTGAGGTTCAACCTCTTCAGGAGACTTTTGTACTACAAGATTACATGCTACAATAAGGTGCAAACATTTAAAATAGATATAACATATATAATATAGCATATAACAGCAACAACAAATATTTGCACACTCATTTGAATTTGATGAGAGGCATCTCATCACTAATAAGTTGGGTAATAGTTGGGTAAACAGACTGCATGGGTACGATAATAAAGCCTATCGCACAAGCATCTGCTCACAGTCCATGGCAGTATTTGATAAGCCACAGGAGGGAAATAAGGGACACAGCAAACTGAAACAAATTAGAAATAAAAATAAATATAAATCATTGATCACCAAAAATGTTCAAAATGGTTTATCGTAGGTGAGATTACAACCTACTGCTAGGGCTCAATACATACCTCATAAATAGGACTCAGATGATTAATGACTTCATACCATCACGTGGGTTGCAAAAATAAGACATTGTCTCAAGTATCCAGTAGGTCACAATTGGAATCTTGACCTAAACGAATAAAAATACTACAGAACTCCCCCCATGAGTTTCACAGACCTATCCAGAGGATCCTCATATGTGTAAGCTACAAAAATACAAAAAGAAACTCATAAATTCCCATAAAAACTCAAAAACAAAATTTATATATGGCAACAGCAGAGTGGGATCACTTAGATCACGGATGTCAAACGGGCAGCCCTCCAGCTGTTGCCAAACTACAATTCCCATGAGTCATTGCAAGATCGACAATTATAAGCATGACTCCTAAAGGCAAAGGCATAATGGGACTTGTAGTTTCACAACAGCTGGAGGGCCACCAGTTTGACACCCCTGACTTAGATAAAGGAAAATGAAAAATTGTCTAATGCACTGCTTCAGATCTATGTGCTCTGGCAAACATGGCCACCAGAGACACATCCTTTTGTACCCTATTGGAGATACAGTATTTAAAGGAATGTGGTACTCTTGATTCTCACTCTGGCTCAGGTTCATGATTATCAGTGTGGAAGTCACTAGTATTCAGTGGCTCGGTGAACACCAAACAGAAAACTGGAACATGAAGGCACTGCCAAAGAGGAATCTTTGCATCGGGCTTTGTGTGTAAAGAATGTAACTTTTGGATATTACCTTTACATTTTGAAACATAATAATAGCATTTCCTGTCAGTTCTTGGTCTTCCTTTTTGAAAGAAAAAGAAAGTACAATTCTATCCCTTGGTATTTTAGCAGTTGTTTATTGACGTGTTCAAAAGCAGCGGAATACTGGGAAGAGCAATGAGAATCATTACTTTAATACAATTTTTTTCTTTAACGATTAACATATTTCATCAATAGTCTGTTAAAGAAACCCGTCAATGGCAAATGTTTGCTTAACATCAATTACAAAGAAGATAAGCACTTTAAAAGATAAATACATAAATGAATTATTATGTTCTAGATAGCATTTGTTTATGTATGTTCGATAACTAGACTTTCATTACAGTTGGTTATCAGTGTGCTTTTTTTCCTCTAGAGATACCACTAAAGGTAACAATAACTCTCCAGGAAATGTTTGACAGGCATAAATCAATGTCTGAAGGAATTATAGATCACCTGTGTACTCCAGGTGAAGGGGTGACACTTGCTTCGGTCACCGCATCTTTGTATATACCCAGCCTTGATAAGCTAGTATGTGGCTGTGAAGATGGCAACATTGTTATTACATTTGCATTGCATGCTGCCAGGGCAAGACTCTTACGAGACCATCCACTTCTTAGAGGTATGTAGTTTATATAAATAACCTTTTATGCATCAGAAGTGTATTTTAGTTAAATTTGTGGATTATACATTTTCACACTAAATCAGGTTTAATGTCAATAGCATTCCTAATTACCTATGGTATCCAGTCTGCTTTTGTAGTTTTTTAAGACTTTCTAGTCCTATATTCATATTATGTGTAAAGCCAAACACTAGAAAGGCTTAATAGTTGCACACAGCAGTTACATATCAATTTATACCGATAACCAAAAATACAAAAAATCGTTTTTTTATTTATAGTAGGTATCAAAAGACATAAATTTACAGTGTGATGCAGTTACATAGCTAGTCATGTGAAAAAAAGATGCAAGCCCATCTAGTTCAACTAATGAACATGAAAAAAGAGAGAATCTCCATATACACTATCCTATACCCACAGTTAATCCAGAGGAAGGAAAAAAAAATTAAAGTATGGTCTAATTTACTCAAGCTAGAGAGAAACAAATCTTTCTGATCCCAAAGGAGGCAATCAGATATTCCCTGGATCAACTACCCCTGGTGTTAATACATATAAATCTTGGTATACAGTTATATTTTTGAATGCATCTATTTCTTTTTAAAACAACCTGCTAAGCTGGCCAGAACTAGTTCTTGAGGGAGTCTATTCCACATTTGCACTGCTATTACTGTAAAGAATCTTTTTGTATATGAAAGTTTAATATCTTTTTCTCCAGACATAATTTAGAACACATAAAACAAGCATCTAAAGAAAATCCAAATCAAAAAATTCCAAACAAAAAGTAAAAAAAATCAAAACTATAAAGGAATTCCATAATAGTTTCCATTAGGGGAATTATCCATTTTCCATCTTAATGGCAAATCCAATAACTGCATAATAAATTATGTAATGATGACTTCTCCCTAAAACTGCTCCTCAGACTTATATTTGATATACAAAATCCCAGAAAGGAATTTGAGGAAACCCTGTGAGGCATATACAGTAGTTACCCAATGCAATTTATTCTTGGAGGCAATTGTAAAACCATATGATAATCGATTTTATGGAATGTGAAACCTTCCAACGTCTGTCAGCATAGTGAGTCTTTTAAGTGAACACATTTTAATGTGGGTGAACAGCAACCAGTACCCCCCAGGTTAATCTTAAACTTATATTTTTACACTTTTTTGTGCTAATAAAAGAAAAAGGCACATAAATTGACAATGTAAATTGTTTTTATTAGTCCCAAAATAATTTCTAAAAACTTAGTAATTGTATCCCTAAACCTGTCATCATCTCTGCAATTTAGGGCTTGTTAATGCTCTAAGTGAAATGCATTAGCAATAACTCAAACAACTGATTGTCACTAATGGTGATTTGGTCAACTGCCTCAATTGCAAAACATAGCTAGACTGGAGTATCGCTGACCTGAATTTCACTGGGAGAAAGCCTAAGCATCATTTGTGGCAGCAGAGAATGGAGGACAAGCTACTTTTTTGAGAAACAGTAAATGTCTGCTGATTGGGAATTCTGCCATCTTGGAAAATATAGAAATAAAGGTAATTTCTAGTGATTAAAGAAGCTTCATAATGACATTCTAGATGAAAAATGGTGAGGCCATAATCCAGACATTGATGACAGAATGGAGCAAGGGTAATAATGACATTGGTACAATGATATATAGGGCAGTGCACGCTAGGTAGACTCATCGATCATCTGTGTTTGAACAGCCGGGATTAGATATGTTGTCCTTAGTAACAAATGAGAACACTTGCTTTTGCTGTCCAATCAGGATGCCATCTGAAATTTAATTGTCTGTTCCAGGAAAAAAGCTCAACTTGCCTTTTTTATGATTGTAGAAATCACCACAAAATTTTAGGTACAGACCTCAATGCTTGGCTAACTATGTCAAATACATATGACATGTTCTTCTGATGTACTTCCATTGTGTTTAAAAATATGCCTGCAATAAATCTTTGAAATAAGTAGTTTATCCATTTATATAATTGTAGTTTTTGAAGAGCGTTTCTATTTTAACTTGGATCAGTACAGAATAAAATAACAGTAATTTAAAAATTCTGTTTCTTTGTCCTTAGGCTCTTTGCCGCATAAAATATTTGGAGGCCATGACTGCAGCGTGACCAGCTTACTTTATCCTCATGCATGTTCAGAGAAGTTTGATCCAAGCTGGCTTATTTCTGGTGATCAGAATTCAGCTATAATCTGGAGAGATGTGTTCACTGGAGAAACATTCCACAAATTCATACTACAGTCTGGTGCAATTCTTAAACTGCTGGTTCCCCCAACTGACTACAAAGTAAGGGCAATAGTCATGGACCAGTTTTCATTTCATTAACTAGTTTTATTTGATATAAAATGTATACAGAAGGGTGATATATAATAACTTTGTGAATCCATAACTTGTATTTATATACTGTGACATATATTATATTTTCAGAACATTGCTAGATTCCTTGCTGTGATATTCTGTTTTAATTATTGATCTGTGCACTTTTGTTTTGGCTCGGTTAAAAATAATTTAAAAAGACAGCTTTAGGTCAGCTAAAGTTGACATTTAAAAAAATGCCTGACCTTTTGAATAAAATACATAGAACTTTGACAGACAGTCAGCATGCAGCACAAAAGTCTCTATCCTGCAGTGGGAAAAAACTACTATAACTGTATAGCTGCTGCCTGTCTAACAAATATTTGTTACATTGATGTTTTTCTTTTATTCACAGAAAATCTAACATAAAATCTATCTTATCTATCTACCTATCTATATATCTATTTATTTGTCAATTATTGAACCAATGGAGTAAGTCATACCATACAATAAAGGCCAGTTTGCAAGTGTACATTTTCCTGTGCACAGTATTCACAGACTGTGCAAACTACTGTACACTCACTAGCCACTTTATTAGGTAATCCTGTTCAATTGCTTGTTAACACAAATTGCTAATCAGCCAACCACAGGGCAGCAACGTAACCTCCCTGGAGGTATTCCCGAGTGTAGCTCGGGGTAAAGTTTAAGCACCACAAGCAGTAACCCCGAGCTACACTCGAGAATACCTTGCAGCGTTGCTCCGGGATCCCTTCTGCACTTACCTTGTCCTGCGCTCCCGTGATATCCCCCCTGCAGCATCCCCAGCAATGTCCCGAATGTGAAGTCACATTCACTAAAATCACATAGTAAAACATTACTGTATCAAACCATTTCACATACATTTTGTCCCGAGTGCTTTGTCCTGTGCCCTGCCTGCATTTTTACTATTCTTTCTGCCTTGAAACTGAGAAATGTCCATGGCGTCCAAAAAGTGTCCCTTTAGGTCAAAAGCAGTTTTAGACCAGCTAGAGAACAGCAATAGTAAATTAGAACTACTTGCAGAATTGAGTGATAATGATTCGTGGGGAAATTCGTCATCAGACACAAAACCGATTTTGCAACTTTGCTCAGTGATGTGCGAACTTGGCGCTCTATTTTTGGTGTGATTATATTATTGAATAAAATTTATTATTATTATATTATTATTTTTTATGATTATTAAATTATCATTTATGATTTCGTGTTTCAAATTTTAACATATCTGGAATGTTTACTAGACTCTTGTTCGGACAGATTTCAGTGACTTATTCCTAAAAATTACAGGCCTACAATAAAAAAAAACTACATATTTCCACGCAAAAAAATGTACCGCTTTGAGCACAGAAATATGGACATAATCAGACCGCTAGGGAGGTTAATGCATTTAGGCATGTAGATGTGGTGAAGACAACTTGCTGAAGTTCAAACTGAGCATCAGAATGGGGAAGAAAGGGGAATTAAGTGACTTTGAATGTGTCATGGCAGTTGGTGCCAGATGGGCTGGCCTGAGTATTTAAAAAAACTGCTGATCTACCGGGATTTTCATGCACAATATCTCTAGAGTTTACATAGAATGGTCCGAAAAAAAGAAAATATCCAGTGAGCGGCATTTGTGTGGATGAAAATCCCTTGTTGATGTCAGAGGTCAGAGGAGAATGGTTCGAGATGATAGAAAGTCAATAATAACTAATGTCAATATGGACCAAAATCTCTGAGGAATGTTTCCAACACCTTGTTTAATCTATGCCACGAAGAATAAAGATAGTTCTGAAGACAAAAGGGGGTCAATCCCGGTACTAGCATGGTGGCCCTAATAAAGTGGCCGATTCATTTTATACAAAATACTAGAGATAATGCTGCCATTCACACGCTGGTAACAAATGCCCTTAACCTGACAGTGAAGTGCCGCATTTGTACTTTGTATACAACCTACTACAGCAAAACTGAGATTTTCAAAGATAGCAAATGCAGTTCAAATTGCTGTTAACCACTTCAGCCCCAGAAGGTTTTCCCCCTTCCTGACCAAGCAATTTTTTGCTGTTTGACACTGCGCTATTTCAACTAGTAATTGTGTGGTCATGCTGTACCCAAATGAAATTTATGTCCTTTTTTCACACAAATAGAGCTTTCTTTTGGTGGAACTTGATCACCACTGGGTTTTTTATTTTTTTGTGATATATATGAAAAAAGACAGGAAAGTTTGAAAAAAAAACCAATATTTTCTACTTTCTGCTATTAAAAAAATCCAATAAACTCAAATTTCGTCATCAGTTTAGGTCCAAATGTATTCTGCTGCATGTCCTTGGTAAAAACAAAATCCCAATACGTGTATATTAAAGTGTTACTAAACCCACAACAGTAAAATCAGTCTATATGTGAAGTAAAGTATGCTTGTTATACTCACTGTGGAACCTAAGGGATTATGGGTACACTTCTCCTTCTCCATGTTAGGGGATACCACATGTGAGAGACTTTTTGGCAGTCTAGCTACATACAGGCCCCCAAAATCCAATGATCCCTGTCAGGCGTTCAAAGAGCTTATTTCCTCATGTCACTTCCTCACTACCTATCACAGTTTCAGAGGCCCTGAAATGCCAGGATAGTGCAATAACCCCTTTTTGGAAAGTAGACACCCCAAGGAGTTTTATAAAAGCAATGATGAGTATTTTGCAGATACCAATTTTTGTAACAAGGTTTTGAAAAAGAAAAAAAGAAAGGAAAAAATACATTTTCATTTTCTTTCTTAATTTTTCATAAACTTTTGGCAACAAATGAGATCTGAAAAATACTCACCATGCCCCTTAGCAAATACCTTGGAGTGTCTACTTTGGGGGGGTTGCTTCTACTATTTACTTCAGGGCCAGTATTAGAAACGTATGCCATACTCCACCCACTCTTCTAACCACTCGAAGACCAAACCTTTTTGTTTACATGAATTAAAAAAAATTATTTTTTAATCCTAGAAAATGACTTTGAATACCAAAACATTATGTTTTTTTTAAAGCACAGGTCCTAGATAATAAAACAGTGGGTGTTGCAATTTTTTATGTCACACAGTATTTGCACAGTGATTTTTCAAACTCAAATGTTTTTGAAAAAATACACTTTTTTAATTTTATTGTTCAAAAACAAAATATATTTCCCAGTTCTTTGATAAAAGATGATGTTACATCGAGTAAATAGATACCAAACATGACATGGTTTAACTACTTGCCCTCCTGAGGATTTAACCCCCTTCCTGACCAGGCCTCATTTTGCTACTCGGCGCTGCACTAATTCAACTGATAATTGCGCGGTCATGCAATGCTGCACCCAAACAAAATTTACGTCCTTTTTTTTCACACAAATAGAGCTTTCTTTTTTTTACGCCATTTTTTTGCTATACAGCGCTGTGCTAGTTTAACGGACAATTGTGCGGTCATGCAATATGGTAAATAAATGAAATGTATGTCCTTTTTTCACACAAATAGAGCTTTCTTTTGGTGGTATTTGATCACCTGTGTGCTTTTTATTTTTGGCGCTATAACCAGAAAACATTTTTTGAAAAAAAAAACAATATTTTCTCATTTTGGTCATAAAAAATATCCCAAAAAAACTACAATTTCGTCATAAATTTAGGCCAAAATTCATTCTGCTACATGTTTTTGGTTAAAAAAATCCCAGTAAGTGTATATTTATTGCTTTGTGTGAAAGTTATAGCGTCTACAAACTATGGTATAGATAATGGAATTTACACAGCTTTTACTTTCTGACTGCCCATCACATTTCTTGAGGTGCTAAAATACCAGGATAGTACAAACACCCTCAAATGACCCCTTTTCGGAAAGTAGACACCCTAAGCTATCTGCTGAGAGACATTGAGTTCATGGAAGATTTATTTTTTTCCACAAGTTTCTGGAAATTGACATAAACATTTTTTTTTTTTACACGTCATTTAAATGATTTATTTCTTGCACAAGCCATGGGTATATGTGGAATTACACCCCAAAATACATTCTGCTACTTCTACCGAGTATTGGGATACCACATGTGTGAGACTTTTTAGGATCCTAGCCACATACAGGAGCCTGAAATCCAATGACCACTTTAGAGCCTGAAGGTGCGTAACTTCCTCATTACACTTCTTCACTACCTATCACAGTTTCGAAGGCCCTGACATGCCAGGATAGCACCAAACCCCCCCAAATGGCCCCTTTCTGGAAAGTAGACACCCCAAGGAATTTAAAAAGAGGCATGGTGAGTATTTTGCAGATCACATTTTTTCTCACAAGGTTTTAATATATAAAAAAAATATAAAAAATATGTTTTTGTTTTTTTTCTTCATTTTCAAAAAACTTGTGGCAACAAATGAGATCTACAAAATACTTACCGTGCTTCTTATCAAATTCCTTGTGGTCTCTACTTTCCAAAAAGGGGTCATTTGGGGGGGTTTAGGTGCTATCCTGGCATTTCATGGCCTCCGAAACTGTGATAGGTAGTCTGGAAGTATAATGAGGAAATAAAGCCCTTTAAAAGCCTGAAGGTGCTTATTGGATTTTGGGGTCCTGTACTTGGCTAGACTGCCAAAACGTCTCTCACATGTGGTACCCCCATACTCAGGAGAAGTAGCAGAATGTATTTTGGGGAGTAATTCTACATATACCCATGGCATGTGTGAGCAGTAAATCATTTAAGTGACAATTTTGTGTAAAAAAAAAAATATTTTTTTTTTAAATTATTCAAAAACTTGTGGTAAAAAAATAAATTCTTCTATTGATTCAAAATGCCTCTCAGCAAATAGTTTGGGGTATCTACTTTCCAAAAAGGGGTCGTTTTGGGGGGTGGGGGTATTCTATGCCCAGCAGTAGAAGTTTATGCCTTACATCACTCACTCTTCTAACCACCTGAAGACCAAGCCTTCTCTGACACTTTTTGTTCACATGAAAAAAATCAGTATTTTTTGCTAGGAAATTAATTTAAATACCCAAACATTATATATTTTTTTAAAGCAGACACCCTAGTGAATAAAATGGTGGGTACTACAATTTTTTATGGCGCATAGTACTCGCGCAGCGATTTTTTAAATGCAAATTTGTTTTTAAAAATACACTTTTTTTACCTTTAATGCACAACAACACAATATATTGGCCAATTATTTGGTAAAATATAAAAGATAATGGTATGCCGAGTAAATAGATACCAAACATGACATGCTTTAAAACTGCGCATGCCCTGTGCAATGGCGTCAAACTGCAAACATTTTTAATATCCATAGGCAACGCTTTAAAAGCCTTTAAAAGCTACCATTTTAGATTTACTTAAGAGGTCTAGTGCTAGAATTACTGCCATTGATCTGACGTTCACGGCAATACCTCACATGCATGGTGCAACCGCTGTTTACATACCGGCACAGGGTCAAGTTATTTTTTAGTTATTTTGATTTTCTTTTATTATTTTTACATTGTACCTTTCATTTTTTTTATCACTTTTAATGCTATACCAGGGAATGCAAATATCCCCTATAACTTCAATGGGCATTGTCATATATTCTTTTTTGAGAAATCTTTGGGTCTATCAGACTCTGGATATCTCCTCTGCCCTTACATTATCTAATCAAACCAAAATCGGTGTGATCAGATGCTTTCCCAATTTACAAATGGTGCTGTTTATATCCTGCGAAACTGAAGTGATGAAATGCTTGTAGCTTCCGAATTCTTAGACTATAGAGATGATTGGCACCACTCTGGTCTCCAATCAGCTCTATGGTCAGCTGGCAGAAACACCGACTGCATTCTCAGGTTCCCTCAATGGCACGAGACTGCCCGAGAAGGCCGTGGAAGGCAGCGGGGGAGGGGGGGCATAATCTCCAGCTGCTTGTAAAAGCAATCCTGCAGCTAATTAGCCACTAGGATTGCTTTTACATGAAAGCCGATCACTGGCTGAAAAAAAAAGATACCAGGATGATGCCTGCAGCTGTAGGCTTCATCCTGGTATAACCATTCAAAGTCTAGTGATGTACCAGTCCTTGTACAAAAGTCGCTGATCTTTGTTGGGTGTATATGCTGTGTTCTTTTTTTTTTTGTATGCAGCCTGTGGACTGAATGAAAAAAATGAGAAGAAATTGCTGCCAGAAAAAGTGTGTGGTATGCCCACCATTAGAATATACCGCCCTGAATCCACCCACATCTAATGGTGGGCACACATTAGGTCACACTTTGCCACAAGTGCCAGTTCCAAGATTGAACAAATGTCAAAATAGTGGCACGCTTGAATAAAAATTGTCGTACACCATATGGAAAAAGGATGACACCAAGTCCTAAACTATCTTGCCACTTCTCCCCATGTAGTCTGGGCATCCAGGGGGCTCCACGTGACTATCTTTTCCCTCGTAAATCCAAAACTTATAAGTATAGCCTGTTGTCCTCTCACAGGTCTTCTACATCTTGACCCCGTATCTGGCACGCTTGCAGGGGAGAAATTGTTTGAATGCAAGGCGGCCAGAAAAATTAATGAGGGACTCATCAACACAGATGTTTTGCTGGGGAGTATAGACATCTGCAAATTTTTGGTTAAGGTGATTTGCGAAGGGCTGAATTTTGTGGAGCCGGTCAAATTCATGGTTACCCTGAGGATGACAGAGTGTATTGTCATTGAAATGCATAAAACACATTATACTCTCATATCTATGCCTGGCCATGGAAGCAGAGAACACGGGATATGATGGGTATACACGGGTCTGCGGACCAATATAACCGCAATTCATTTCTTTTAGTAATGCCCATGTTGAGGGTTAGGCCCAAAAAAAATGTAAATTTGAAAACCGTAATGAGTTTCCGTGCGACTGTTCTGGCAAGGTTTGAATTTGGGTTGGCGGCGATAAATTGTTCGTTTATATAAATTGCTTTGATCCACAATCAACGCATACAGATATTCCATGAAAAACAGCTCCAAAAATCAAGGAGGTATGTGAAAGACCAAGATGTACTAGACCGCTGGTACTCGCCAGTTCACCAAAAGGTAGAGCGGCACTAGTACTGGCACTCTGCTGCATATGAGAGTCATCAAAATTTACCGGCAAGTTCTAACAGAGATCAGGCCTGATTCTGAGATCACTGCGGTTTTGTGTGCAATGTATCAAGTGACAGTGACCTACTGACACTGCACTTGCTGGGGGAGAAGGGGGGGTAAGCGTAGGGGCTAAACGCAGGTGGTGGCAGATCCCGCTAACACTGCGTTTTTGGGGACGCTATACTAATGTGAACGCTGGTATAGTGCTAATCTGATCAAAGATATTGACCCGTTCAGAAACTATACTAGCAATGGAGGTTTATTGTGCATGAGCGTGCTCCTGGCAATCAAGGGGTTAAATGTGATGACTGGTGTACTGACGGGCAATCTGCCGCTACCTGGGAGGGGCGTGAAAACCATGGGAGCGCAAATCACATATATATATATATGTGTGATTTTGCGCACCGTGCCGCCCTGTAGCAGTATTTCTGCTATAGGGCGGTCAGAAAGCGGTTGTGTTACGTCGCTGCGTTACTTTAACTGACAATTGCGCGGTCATGCAACACTGCACCCAAGTTAAATTTACATCCTTTTTTCCCACAAATTGAGCTTTCTTGGTATTTGATCGCCTGTACGTTTTTTATTTTTTGCGCTATAAAAAAAAAGGCTGACAATTTTGAGAAAAAAAACAATATTTTGGTGGTATTTGATCACCACTGGGTTTTTTATTATATAAACGAAAACAGACTGAAAATGTTAAAAAAAAAACCAGTATTTCCTACTTTCTGTTATAAATCATATTCAATAAATTTCTTCATAAATTTAGCCCACAATGTATTCTGCTATATGTGTTTGGAAAAAAAAAAGAAATCCCAATAAGTGTATATTAATTGGTTTGTGTGAAAAAAGCTATAGCGTCTACAATCTAGGGTGTACATACTGGAATGTATGTAGCTTTTAGGCAGCTTTGACTTTTCTTGAGGCGCTAAAAAGCCAGGGCAGTAAAAACACCCCACAAAATTACCCCTTTTTGTAAAATAGACACCCCAAAGTATTTGCTGAGAGGCATGTTGAGTCCATAGAAGATTTTATTTTTTGACACAAGTTTTTAGAAAAATGACAAAAAAAATTTTTTTCTTACACAAAGTTGTCACTTTACTGAGATTATTCTCACACACATCATGGGTATACATGGCATTACACCCAAAAACACACTGACTTCTTTTGAGTATGGGGATACCATGTGTGTGAGATTTTTTGGTATCCTCGCCATGTGCATGGGCCAAAATGGATGTCCTCTCAGAAAGTTTTATTATCTAGGAACAAATAAACAAATAAAATATATTGGAAACACACTAGTTTATTAGTTATCATATTTGTATTGTTTATTAGGATCCTGGATGACTCCTACATCCCAAGAACAAAGGGCAGACAGGGTTTGTGCCTTCATTATGAGCACCTGAGCAATCCCATTGCTGTTATGAGAAAAGCTATAGCATCTGCGTTTCTTTAGTTGAGATTGAGCCTTTGAACGTATCTCACCAAAAATGTAATCTCTGATGCAGAGGAAATTTGAAAACTAACTTGTAGCTTAATGCAGGGAAAGGCAGTGAACCAATCACTCAGAAGGAAATACAAATTGTGGGGGAGTTTTGTACAATGCTATTAGTTTGCTGAGTTGCAGTTAACTGTTTAGGTTACGGTTTGTTAAAAACATGGCTGTTAGAGGCAGTTGACTTTTTTTTTCCTGCCTCTAAACACCCTCCACACATAGGAGTTTGCAGGTGTAAAGAGGCAGGAGCATTTAGAGGCAGGAAAAAAACCCATCACTTGCACATTTTGGCAGAATAAACAAGACACCCCTAAACTTGTAAATACTTTAGTGCTTGAGCATTCATTCATTCAACTGACAAACAATTAATTAAAATTCTGCCTACTAAAATTAATGAAAGCCCAAATGTTTGATGCTCATAAAAAAAGCATGCTGGGTGCATAAGGCCTTATTGTTTTCAGCGACTGCAGATTGAATCGAAAGATAATTATTAATAACACAAAACAACAAATGGTCTCATTGCAACTATTTATCAATTTTAGGTAATGATAATTTACCAAAGTCGTTAGAAAAGTTATTACTATTAATTAGTATTATTCTTTAAATGTATTCTTAAAATTGTATTACGCAAAAAATATATATATTGTCAAACCGTAAATATAAAGCAGATTGTAAACTAGCCTCCCAGTCTTTCCATTCACCTGTATACCATATAAATATATCTAAAATGTGCAAAAACCATGGTGGGCAAGTTCTTCATTTTAAGTTCAGATTAAAGAATAATATAAGATATAGAAATTGTGGCTATTATTTATACTGAATTGTCAAAACACTTGTTCTTACATTTTGGGCAGAGATCAATAAGTTGTAAAGACATAATTTTACATTGGGTTCTGTTTTCCACCAGTTCTGAAGGGACCCTCTTATTTGTAATGCTCTTCTATTTACTCCTATGTTAGATCAACTATCAGGGTCTTTTCTGGTGGTAGAAGGGCAATGAAAAATAAATATGTATAAAATGTGGTAATTTATAAAAAGCTATCGGATTTCGGTCTGGTGTAGTCTAATCCAGGGCTTAAAATTTCAAGTCCTGAGCTACTAGCCAGGCCTTAAGAGTTACTCGCCACCAACAAACACACACAAACAGAGACACCTGTACACACACACAGACATGTACATACACACAGAAACATGTACATACACGCACAGAGACACATGTACACACACACACATACAGACACATGTATACACACACAGGCACGTACAGACATGCATACACACAGATAATGTACATACACAGAAATACACACGCACAAACATGTACATACGTACACAGACACATGTACATACATAAACAGACACATGTACACACAGACACATGTACATACATACACACAAACACACACACACGTACATACACACAGACACATGTACACACACATACTGTACATGTACATACACACAGACACATGTACATGCATACACAGATGCACACAAACACACACACACACACATGTACACACACACCCCCCTATAAAAAGTTGCAGTACTTCATTGTTCACTCACAGAGCCTGGTACTGCACTCTAGGGGGAGGCAGAGAGCACAGCACACACTCCTTCCTTTGCTTTCACTGCGCTCAGCTATTGACCAGTCTGACGGCTCCCAGTGCCAATGACAGATCCGGCCTGAGCTCCGAGCCTGCTCAGCAAGACGGCCCTGGGGGACACACTCGCCCCCACCATAATTTCTACTTGCCATTGGCGAGCAGGCGAGTGGAAATTTCAAGGCCTGGTCTAATCCATGAAAGACATTTTTGTTTGTTGTATGTTACTGAACTTTCCACTGGCCCTTGGTTTATTTTATATCAAATTAGTGGGACACAAGCAAGTAATATTTACATTTAGATCAAGTAAAGATTTCAAATTAAAAACATTCCAATTGTGTTCTTCATACATAGGTAAAATGGTTCCAGACCATCTATTGTGTCTGCAGTGATAATTCAGTGGCACTTCTGAATCTGCAGGAGCGAACATGTTTTTTCCATGCCAGAAAACATCTATTTCCTGTGAAGACCATGAAATGGCACCCCGTGGAAGAAGCTTTGGTGGTCGGTTGTGAAGATGGCTCAGTTTACGTTTGGGAGATAGAAACTGGTAATCCAATATAATTAAAGTAAACTTATTATTGAAATTCATACTGCACAGGATTTAATACCTCATGTACAATATGCAGTTCAGTTTTTATTATTTATTTTACTTTTATTTATTTCAGGTGCTTATATCACGCCGTCAATTTACACAGCGCTTTACATACATATATTGTACATTCACATCAGTCCCTAACCCTCAAGTGTTGTACAATCTAAAGTCCCTAACTTACATTCATACATACACATATTAGGGACAATTTTAGACAGGAGCCAATTAACCTACCAGCATATCTTTGGAGTGTGGGAGGAAACCGGAGTACCCAGAGGAAACCCACACAGTCACAGGGAGAACATGCAAACTCCAGACAGGTGGTGCCATGGCTGGGATTTGAACCAACGACCCTAGTACTGCCAGGTGGAAGTGATAACCATTTAGCCACTGTGCTGCCATTTTTGGGTACCAGTTCACGGAAAGGATATTGGGTAACTGGAGAAAGTGTAGAGAAGGGCAACCAAACTGATAAGAGGCATGGAGGAGCTCAGCTATGAGAAAAGATTAGAGGAACTGAAATGATTCTCTCTTAATAAGAGAAGACAAAGAGGAATATGATCAACATGTAAAAAAACATAATTGGTCCGTATAGTGAACTTGGTGTAGAGGTATTCACTTTAAGGTAATCACAAAGGACAAGGGGGCAAGCTTCACATATGGAGGAAAATAATTTTTTTCTCCAAATACGGAAAAGCTTCTTCACAATAGAATGAAAATGTGGAATATACTCCCTCAGGAGCTGATTCTGGTCAGTTCAGTAGATTGTTATAAAAAAAAGGCCTGGATTCTTTCCTAAATGCACAAAATATAATTGGATACTAATATTTATTGGTAAAGTTGATCCAGGGAATATCTGATTGCTTCTTGTTGAATCATTAAGAATTTTTTTTCCCCACTGGAGCAAATTAGATCATGCTTTATTGGGGTTTTTCCTTCCTCTGGATTAACTGTGGGTACAGTACATGATTGTGTATATGGAGGTTTTCTATTTGCGTGTATGTGTTTTTTTTCTCTCTGGGGGTTGAGCTGAATGTATCTGTTTTCAACTATGTAACTGCTGTATGTAATAGGCACAAGTCAGTGTTAATAACTCACATTTTTATTTAAAATTTTTAAATAGTTACCTTGTGCTAGTGCTTCACATATTGAAAAGAAATGCACTTTCTACTAGGTGCTTACAGTATGTGTGGTAAGCCATTCAACAAAATAGGACCTTTACAGCGCATCAGTCCAGACTATAGATATTCACAAATTTGCCTCCAGAGCAAAACATTATTTATACTTTCTTAAAGCTCATCAGTTTAGAGTAAACCATAAATGAAGACCAAGCACAATTTCTCTCACTCCAGCATGTGCGACAACACCCAATTTGTGTATTTTTGTAATTATGTATTTCACAACCGTGTGCTTCCACGGGTGTGTTTATGATTATGTATAAGTGTGTTCGGGTGATGGGGGTGCTTTTAAATTTTTTATTTATATTTATTTTATTGTACTTTAAATTTTATAACACTTTTTTTTTTCACTTAACTATACAAGAGAGTACCGAGTGGAAGGAGGGGCACGTCAAAGACTCTAGAGTCAGGCTTTATTCAGTTTCTGACAACCTACAAGCACCTGCTTCTTATTTGTACTGGAGGCCAGGCAGCCTGGCTGGTATTGTGAAACTTGAAAATGAATTTCCCAGCAGCACCTATAGATCCAAAGATTAATGAGGGCTTGTTTTAAAGTGCTGCTGCTCTATGCTCAATATATGTATATACTTTAGTGTGAATAATCTGGCCACAGGTTCACTTCAAGGCCCGGTTTTGGAGGGAATTTTGGAGTACATTTTTCCCTAATAACTGTGCATTAATAGAAAGTATCCTGCCTGCTCGCTGCCTCTAGTCTCTCAGCACTGCTTCCCCCAAACTTTGAGTGGAGCTTATCTTTAGATTACTTTTTAAAGAAATTGAGTTATGGTAATGAACTAGGTTGGTGCACCCTCTCTCTTGTTGTTTTGTAGTTTGCACAAGGATACCCACAATCCTGACAGGGCAGCAAAACATTTGTGTGATTTTTTTTGCATTGTATTGGAGGCCTGGCAGGCTGACAAGATTCTGGTGCAATAGAAAGTGATAGGGAAAGAGCTAAGATGCCCGTGTTGTGAAACTTGAAAATTAATTTCCTACTAGTGCATGTGAGGGCTTGTTTTAAAGTGCTGTAACTGCATGCTCAAAATATGTAAATACTTTGGTGTGAATGATCTGGCCGCAGGTCCACTTCAAGGCCCAGTTTTAGAGTTTTTGGAGGGTTTAGTGCACATTCAGAATGTATACCTAACGATCTCTGATCTCATTTCATTTATATGTATGCAGCCAAAAAAATCCCCCCTCCCCTCCCCAAATTTACCAATAGAAGATATTAGTTTCACAACTGGGAACTGGAGATGCACAATATTTAAACTTCAGTAAAGAGACTTTGGGAACTACCATTAAAACAAGAAAGATATGTGACATCACAGACATGACTACCTTATTAGTATATCATCTAATATAATAGGAAGAGTATTAAGTCACCACCTAAATGTGTCCAAACTTCTCAAGCTTCTCAATAATAAATGTGTGAACATAAAAAACCATTAACACTACATACACAGAGATGATATATGGTAATTAAAATAGTATTAAATTCTTTTTTATGTGTTAGGTAATGTCAAGCAGTGCAGTATTACCCTGTACATTTTTTTCTTAATGCCTGTGCCCTAATACCCTTCCTGCTCACTGCCTCTGGTCCCTTAGCACTGCTTCTCCCAAACTTCTAGTGCGGCCTGTGCCCTTCATAGACAAAGTACAGCAGGGGCGGTACACGCTCTAGCTGCTGGCAGTGAGCAGATGGAGGGATGAGAGGGGGTGCGGCTTGCTGCCAGTGCTATAAGCTTTTTTGACTGTAAGGACACTCATCCACAGCACTAGCAGGGACAGACATGCAAAGGTGGCTCTGAGTCCCTGTAAGGGAATGGAGCCACTTTAGGATAAGAGCCTAAAGAGCGGCAATTTTCTACAGAGGACTGGAAGACAGCTACAGCATTTTTTTTTTAAATGAGGGTTTTGTATCACTTTAAGGACAGACACTCTTGTCTGTGCACTTCTATATAGGTCCCGAAAAGCCTAGGTGCGCATCAGGTGTGTGTAGAGAAACAAATGTGGGGGAGTCTGGACAGGTGTTTAGATGTTCCAAATTAGATTTTATATGCAATTGAGCAGTTATTTAATGCTTGTTGTGAGCTGATCAGGTAGCTTACCCTCCACCTCCCCTCCCCTCTATACACATAAAGGGGTAAGTCAAGACTACACTTTTATAGAGGAATCTAAATATAGTTTAGCATGAGTGTGGTTGAATCATGGCTGTACATTTGTCCCTCCTATGTCTACTGAGAGCTTTACTGGGGGCAAGCTAATAAAAACTGACTGCTGACTAGATGCTATACACCCGCAGTCTACAGACATGTTATTGAATATAGCCAGTAGTCTCATAATGAAAAAAATAGCATGCACACTGTTACACCAATAAAAATTAAATTATGTACAGCCAGAAAGAATAAGGTAAGCATGTAACTGAACATTATAGTTCCAAGGCTTTTCACTAGAACAAAAGCTGGCCAGTTTGCACCTAGATCTGCTTGTCATAAGCAGTATCTGTCAGATGCTCCATTTGACCTTTGTAGTTAGTGATTCTGTCTGTCTTCTGGACTTGCTCTCTGCCATAACTGCTCTTAGCGTAATTGTTTGTTTGTTCAGTGACAATGAGTGGCAGATTGAGTCAGCTAAGATGGGTACGGTATTTTCAAGAGCAAGATAAAAATCAGCTTTTTTTTCCCTCTCCTACCGAGGAATTTAAAATTAATTGGCTTTGAGCTACTCTGGGAATTAATACAACCCCAATTCTAGCAGATTCATATCTATTCTTGGGGGTAAAAAATGAATTATGATTCTGCTAACTGTGGTTAAAGTTTTCCTGGCTCACTTTTAAGGAATTCCTATACAAAATGGGCTTTTCCTATTCTATAAAAAATAATTAAAATAGAAATTGTAAAATTTATTTACAAATATTCATATTCATATATGAGATGGTACTTACTATATGTTCTTTGTTTTTTAGGCAAAATCAGCTTTGTCAAATGAATTGGTTAGAACGGTCTCTGTTATTTGTTGGCCTATAGCAAATGACAACAGCTACTCAACAGCTTCATTAAAGGTTTCATTAAAGCCAAAGTCACAAATAGCAAATAGTAACATGCAGCCAAAGCAAACAGAAAAATCAGCACAAGAGACATAACTTACAGTATGTAAAATGTGCCCCTTGTGCTGATTCTTCTTTTGTTAGGTAAAAATCTTCCTCCATCACGCCAAATTGCTGCAATCTTCCTATGCAGTGGGGTTTAATACAGCTAAGGGACTGTCACAGGCTCCCTTCATGAAAGCCTGACTATGCATGTCCTTCTGCCCAGATCTGCCATTCATAGAAGCTATACTACAGCTTCTATTAATGGAACATGATCTATGAATGGAGGGTGCGGAGCTATAAAACAACCACTTGTCCTTCATTCATAGATCGCTTCCCTTTCATAGAAGCTGGAACTGATATTTGATACATTTCCATTACTCTTTCAACTTCCCCAAATAGCTTTTCTGCCTGTAAAACTCTGTCTCTTTACAGGAGAAATGCTTGCGGCAGTTCTTTCAAAGGTATGACAGTTTCATATACACCTTATTGACACTTACTTGAATCTGTCGCAAGTTCCACCATTTGTCCACTACCGCTATACAGGTTTCTAAAGCGTATCTACAATGTCCTTTAGAAATTCCAGGTGTGTTTTCTTTTGATTTCTTTCAAGTTTTGTTAATAAACACCCATGGAGAATACACTGATGTTGGCCCCAGATGGAAAGATGTCATGAAATGTTCTTCGGCAGAATATAGTCCAGTAGGCATAAATTCTTTTTTCAGTTTACGGTTTTCTGGACATTTCAGATTTCACCTATATTTTGTTGTCAAATCCAGAACAATGAAAGGAGCATTTCAGTGATAGACATTTGCATGAACAGGATGATTACAGTGGCCACTAGTCATTATAAATTACACTTTCCCAATATTTTTGAACATTTTCTTGACTAAAAATTAAAATTAGTGATACAAGGATCAAGAGGGATTCTAAAGTCCATGCATTCGTTTAGAGTTGCTGCATCTTAATGAGAACTAGTCATCAATTATCACTTATAATAATACAAATCTCCCCTCTTGAATTGTTATATTAGTGCAGCCTTAATACTTTTATTTACTGGTATTCTCTTTCCAAAATGGCAGGATGTAAGACTGTTATATTTTCTGACCTTAATGCTCACAACATACATGCAAAGAACTTCCAAAGGTACATTCAGGATTACAGGAAAAAAACCTAACTTAACCATAAAGAGAATTAACTTTGCTAAATGACAATGTTATCCTCCCTCAGCAGCCCAGAGTATAAGTAAACAGACATGGGCTTAAATTTCTGCTCTTCTAGAAAAGAGAATATAAGGGAATAACACAAATCACATCTATCCCCGAGAGATAAGGCTGCAATTGTATACCGATTTTAGGGCTTGTGCACACCAGATTGCAGTGCAGGAAACCTGTGTTCCATACACATTTCCCACGCCATTTTCAAAATGTGCAATTTGCTGCAAGCTTCAATGTATTCCTAAGGACACCCCAAATGGAAATCACACACACAGTGCATTTACCTATACCGGGTTGCATGGTACGGCAGTTCCATGCAATCTGAAGCAGTGCATTTTTGAAAAGTAGTGCATGCACTACTTTTGGTGTGATCCAGTGTAATTTCAACCCTGAATAAGCTGAAAATCGCATTGCACTGAATCACACAGCAATCAGTCAGGAAAGCGGACTGCGTTCCTTTGCGATTCATGTGTGAGCTAGCCCTAAGAGTGTAGATTTAGATTCCTACAAATATCCAAAGGTGACTGTATGTGACTATGATTCTGTATCAAGCACAGGTGTACCAACAATTGGATGGGATGGGGGGGAGGGAGTCATATATACACGCTTACCCTGGGTTCACACCTAAGCTTTTTCCGCAGCATTTCGCAGAAATACAGTACAGTCCATTTAACATGATTTCCTATGGGATATGTTCACACCTCCATGTTTTCACCCGGTGCAAAAGTTGCGTTTTTGCTTCTATAGACTTCAATAGAAACGCTGCAGAAAAGCATGTATTGCGTTGCTTCATTTTTTATGCATTTTAATGCTTTTTAAATCTGCCTAGCAACAAGAAATAAAAAAATTAAAAAAAAGCATCACAAGCGTGGCAAAAATACTTGTGCAAAATGCAGTGCAGAAACGACTCAAACGCAAACTGCATAGGTGTGAACCTAGCTTTATAGTGCTCTTTATCGATGCGTGTGTATACAGGCCCTGTATTTTTATAGGGTGTTTTTTTAACATAGTGCAGTTTCTTACCTCCTTTACATTGATATCTCTATTAAAACATACTGTATCTCCAGATCTCTCTGTCCAACCTCCTTCTCCCCCTACCTCTTTTGAAGCACCTCTATACTCTTTTTAATTGCATTTGCTCCCCAGAAATCTCAGGCTGTAAAACTGTCCTGTCTTCTTGAGTTTTGTGCTCATAACAGACATTCAATGAACTGTCAAAAGTGCTGTCAGGATTACTTAAAAATGGGTGTACTAACTATCAGGAGGAGCAGGAATTCACGCTAGAGCATGTGTATGCAGGCCCTAGTGGACTTTGTTTTACAATGTTTTTAGAATGTTTTCTCTGTTACATCAAAAGCGATCTCCAGATCTATCATCAAACATATTCTGCCCCTACCACCCTTAGAGCACCCCTGCACCTTTCAAAAAAATGATATCTATACCTACATTTTTTCCAGGTGTCTTCTATCCAGTGACATGACATCAAGGGACCTCTTAGTCCTCCAGTGGTGGGCATGTCCTGAATGCTGCAGAGAGCAATGTCACATAATGGCATAGGACCATTCCTTGGAGCATTCTTCCTGGACACATGTAGACCAAAAGATGTCTCGACCGAAGAAGAAATAAATCTGTTAGGGATAACGGCAGAGAGAAAGAGAGTTGCTGAGAAATGAGCTTTTCCTTTAAAAAAAAAAGCTGTAATTGAGCTTTTAGCAGTGCATTGTATAATTATGTAGATCAATTGTAATCATATACATACATGTACTTAATTCTAGTCCACTTAATATTTTACAATGTTTAAGGGTGTGTTTAATTATAATTTACTTTCAGCTACACTTCTTGGACAGAAATATTGAGAACACAAAAACTTTTCCTACAGTACTATGGTCACTTGGCTAGTCTTTTGTCTGTGAGCCATGCCTCTGGCTTCCTTTTGTTTCCATCACTCTTTGTCTTTCACCCAGCATAGTCATCAGTCAGAATTAGATTTGAGTAGGGATGTAGACCTAGACTGATAAATTCTGCAGGGGCTTTTCAGCTGCTGGAGGCTGGGACGTTGCAGGGGTCAAGGTCACAGTGGTCAGCAGCAGTATGTATTTGAAATACACTGTGTTTACCCTTAAGGCTCATATATGTGCAAAGCTTTGGAACAGGCTTGTGAGTGTGGCCTGTAACGTTAACCCTTGCCATACGGCTCAATTTACTGCACCATCTTTTGTTGTGGTGGTTGCTCTGTAATTGAATCTTGTGTTCAATACATCTGTGCCAAAATAACAGACTTTTTTAGCTTAAATTTGCTTTCTGTATTATTGCATTTACTAAGCTTGGGTTGTTGCTGTTATTTAATCAAAATCTAACAGTATTGTTTGCTTTCATAGATTAAAATTAATCACACTGTATATCATTCTTAAATTAACCTCTTCATGCCTAAGGCTAAAACAAATCTAAATGCCTAAGCAGAATTTTGCAACATTGACATGTGTTAGTAAAACCGTACATATCATCACAACTACTTTGTATATCCAGGTGAATTATACCGTGTTTTTTTCAGGACAAATTGGGCTTTCATTTGGGGGTAAATGGTAATGGATATCTTCTGATTTTTTTTTTATTATCAAACAAAAACTGTCCCAAAATAGTAAAAAAAAATAAAAATTTTTAGTTTAGCTGTGTGTTTCTTGTTACTACCATCAAAGAACAACACAAAATACATTTTCCAGCTCTTGACAATCACAGCGATACCATATATGTGTGTTATTTGTTGTTTGTACCCGTAGTACAGCCCAGAAGCAATAGTGCATATTTTGTTTTGGTTTTCTTTTACCTAAAACACACTGACACTGACACTGATTCCAATTTTGTTTTAATCCTGACCTTTGACCCTGACCTTGACCCAAACACTTACCCTGGCATTGAACTAGATCAAACCTTGATCTAGGTATTTTTTCTTTATTTTCTCTATTCTTTTTTAATATTTATTTATTTATCTTTTCTTTTCTTTTTTTTTCTTTTTACAAACATTTTTTTCCCCTCTATGCCAGGAGTTAGAGAGATACAATGTTTCTCTCTCCTCCATTCATAGAAAGAGAGAAAAAACAAGGGGGGCGGGCTGTACAGTGACTGATCACTGTGATAGCCAATCAGAGTCTATGAAAGCAATCATGTGACCTGGAATCGGTAGTTCCGGGTCCTGATCGTTAGAACGGGACCCGGGGCTCTCAGTGAAACCACAGTCTTTGTGCTGGGAGCGCGCTGTTCGGCGCACTCCCAGCAGAAGGACAGGTACGCAAATATACAGCCCCACGGAAAAATGCCCAGTTCTTTGAGGCCGCATATTTGTGTGACGTCGGCGTCAAGGGGTTAAACATGGACAGATATGTTGCTGAGGACAATAGTGACCCATTCAAAGGTCAGCAAAAATGTTGTTGCCAGCTAAGCTGTTCCTGCTGGAACACATGTATGTTGATGGGTCTGTTCTATTTTACTACTGAGAAATGGTTTAGTGACCAGTTTATTTATGTGGAGAAATCTCTGTGCAATTCTGATCACCATTTTCACATTTAGATAATTACTGAAAGATATCCTCTACACATTAGGTATGAGCGAGTCTGCCTGGGTTTGAATTTGATTTGCGGCAGGGTAGGACATCATTAAATCCTGTCTGCAAAACCCAATCTTCAATGAACTTCACTGAGGTCTCTAATCCTGCTTTTAAAGTGATCGTAAAGTTATATTAATATAGCAAACAAACATATCATACTTACCTGCTCTGTGCAATGGTTTTGCACACGGCAGCCCTGATCTTCCTCTTCTGGGCTTTACCACGGGTGCTCCTGGCTCCTCTTCTTTGTGTGCCACCATAAGAAGCCACTTCTTATAGTAGCACACATGCCATCCCAAGCCACGCTCTCTGTGTCCTTTGTTACACACAGTGTGGCTCGGCACCACCTCCTACTTTCTCGTGACTGGATATGATTGACAGCAACAGAAGCCAATGGCTTCTTTGCAAACTCCAAGGGGTCTTTTATGTGTTTTGCACTGAGGAGGGGCTTTCGTCTAGCCACTCTGCCATAAAGCCCAGATAGGTGGAGGGCTGTAGTGGTGGTTGTCCTTCTGGAACTTTGTCCCATCTCCACACAGGATCTCTGGAGCTCAGTCACAGTGACAATCAGGTTCTTGGTCACCTCACTTACCAAGGCCCTTCTCCCCTGATTGCTTAATTTGACCAGGCGACCAGCTCCTGTTTGTTCTTTAATTTGAGAATTATGTAGGCCACTGTGCTCTTGGGAACCTTCAGTGCAGTAGAATTTTTTTTGCAGCCTTCCCAAAATCTGTGCCTTACAGTACTCTTGTCTTTGAGCTCTTCAGGCAGTTCCTTTGACCTCATGGCGTTTGTTCTGATACATTATGTATTTTCAGCTGTGAGGCATTTTATATAGAGGTGGGTGCCTTTCCAAATCATGTCCAATCAATTCAATTTAATTTAACATAAGTGGACTCCAATCAAGGTGTAGAAACATCTCAGCAACGATCAAAAGAAATGTGATGCATCTGAGCTAAATTTGTTGTTTAAATAAGTGTTGTTGCAAAGGTTCTGAATACGTATGCCAATGTGATATCTCAGTTTTTACTTTTTCCTAAATTTGCAAACATTTCTAAAATTCTGTTTTCCGTTTGTCATTATAAGGTGCTGAGTGCCGGTTCACACATATGCGGATTGGATGCGGTTTGAACCGCATTCAGTCTGCATGACATGTGAAATAGCATTGCTTCTTATGGTGGCTGTTCATATAAGTTTGCACTGGCAGTACAGATTCATTGCGGATTGAAAAGGAGTTCTGTCCGATTCTGAACAGTTTGGTTCAGGTGCGGATTACAGGCTATTTACTTCTATGGGAGCCATTTCTGAATCGCACATGTCATCAGTTGTGAACAGGATAAAATCCTGAACTGATCCTGATCTAAATCTGACCTGAACCACTGAAAAACTACTTTTTCAATTAGCTGTGAAAACAGAGCTTCAATTCGCACCGCACATGTATGAATCAACACTAAGTGTAGATTAATGAGAAAAAAATGAATTTAAGAAACTGTAGTATCAGGGTAACAAAATTGAAAAAAGTGAAGGTGGTCTGAATACTATATGAATGCACTTTAAATATCTAGGACTATTTTATCTATGATTTACTTCACTCTGCAAATTGCACGTTGCCTAAATAAATCTAATATCTCAGTAAATAATAATCCATAAACTACTGCATATTTGTATACATTTGACAGTTAACACCATCGGAATCCCCGTCTTTCCATGTATTCCTGCACTCAAATGCACTAAGTGTGAAATGGTTTTGCTAGAAAGAGGGCACTAGGTTGATCTTTATTCCGTTCATGTGAGGGAGGCAATGAACTTCATCTGTAAGTGATGAAAAATGATACATCTTCAATTGCTCAAAATTCCATGATAGATACAGCATGATTCAGCTGTCACTCACTGGCTTCTTGAACTCTGACAGAAGGCTTAAAATAATAAGCAACCCTGTCAATGAAACACATTTTATTGTTTGACAAAAAGAAACCTTAGTTTGTCAAAGCAAACAACCAGTCATTCCAATAAAGGATTCTTCTCCTGGAATAATATTTCCATTGTGTTTTTGTCTTCTTTACAGCTAATTATTACTATAATCCTTGTGCCTTGTATGTACTAGGAGAGATGCCATAGTTCAATAAAACATGAAAGGTTTTCATGTTAAATTTAAAGCAACATCAAAGAGAAAAAAATATCTACAATAAAAATCCTTAGATAATTATGGTACCGTGTAAATGGACATGACATATCTCAATGTGTAAATGTCAGCCCAGTAAACAACGCATAAACATTGCTAGTAGAATATGCCGGATTATTCTTTTCATTTATTTTTTTAATTTACTGCTTAAATCAGTTTAAAGCGGTATCAAACCCCAAAGCAAATATTTATTATATTTTAGCTTACTAATCATTAGATGCGATGGCTGCATTTGTTTTCCTTTTTAGGCTTTCTTTTCTTTAGTTTCAGCAGGTGATCCTTACAGTAAGTCTGTTGTTTTACAACAGCACAATCTGTCCTGCAGATGTAGAATTTACATTGTTGAGACAATCCATTTACCACTGACAGGGGTGCTTGCAATGACCCGGTTTTGCTTTTTTACGTAAAACCTCATTCCTAAAAGGAAAAAAACTGTTGCTATAACTGCTTTTAAAATGTTAGCTGGAGTTTGGCTTCAATTTGTTAGTGCTTTTAAATCTGCTAGTACATCCAACATTCCCCTGCCTCCAGAATAGCAATGCTGCTGTCCATATGTGCCCCCTGTGCTCATTCATCCAGAATGGGGGTAATCTAATACAGGAGGTATGTTACTGGCCAGATTACCAGGTGAAAACAAAGAGAAGAAAGAGTAAAAGAAACTAATGCAGCTATCACATCTAATGAATGGTAAACTGCAATCTATTACATTTTTGGTTCAATACTGTGTTCAATACTGTACTGTGTTCAATACTGCTTTAAATTGCTTGTTAATCTTGGCCAATTAGACAATAATGAACTATATATATATATATATATATATATATATATATATATATATATATACACACACACACACACACACACAGACCACTTTATTAGGTACACTTGTTCAATTGCTTGGTAACACAAAATGCTAATCAGCCACTCACATGGCAGCAATTCAATGCATTTAGTCATCTAGGCGTGGTGATGTTGACTTGCTGAAGTTCAAACCAAGCATCAGAATGGGGAAGAAAGGGGATTTAAGTGACTTTTAATGTGGCATGGCTGTTGGTGCCAGATGGGCTGGTCTGAGTATTTAAAAAATTGCTAATCTATTGGGATTTTCATGCACAACCATATCTAGGGACTACAGAGAATGGTCTGAAAAAGAGAGAATATCCAGCGAGCGGCACTTGTGTGGACAAGAATGCCATGTTGATGTCAGAGGTCAGTGGAGAATGGGCAGACTGGTTCAAAATGATAGAAAGGCAACAGTAGCTCAAATAACCACTCATTACAACCAAGGTGTTCAGAATACCATCTCTGAATGCACAATACGTCAAACCTTGAAGCAGATGGGCTACAGCAGAAGAAGACCATACTGGGTGCCAATCCTGTCAGCTAAGAACAGGAAATGGAGGCTACAATTCACACAGGCTCACCAAAATTGGACAATAGAATATTGGAAAACATTGCCTGGTCTGATAAGTCTTGATTTCAGCTGCGACATTCAGATGGTAGGATCAGAATTTAGCATAAACAACATGAAAGCATCCTGCTTTGTATCAACGGTTCAGGCTGGTGGTGGAGGTGTAATGGTGTGGGGGATATTTTCTTGACACACTTTGGACCCCTTAGTACCAATTGAGCTTTGTTTAATTGCCACGGCCTACCTGAGTATTGTTGCTGACCATGTCCATCCTGTTATGACTACAGTATACCCATCTTCTGATGGCTGCTTCCAGAAGGATAATGCACCATGTCACAAAGCTCAAATCCTCTCAAACATATTTCTTTAACATTGCAATGGGTTCACTGTACTCCAATGGCCTCCACAGTCACCAGATCTCAATCCAATAGAGCACCTTTGGGATGTGGTGGAATGAGAGATTTGCATCATGGATGTGCAGCCAACAAATCTGCAGCAACTGTGTGAAGCTATCATGTCAATATGGACCAAAATCTCTGAGGAATATTTCCAACACCTTGTTGAATCTATGCCACTAAGAATTAGTGCAGTTCGAAGGCAAAAGAGGGGTCCAACCCTGTACTAGCAAGGTATACCAAATAAAGTGGTCGGTGAGTGTATATTTATACCACCAAGTGGTCCACAGAGTTGAATAGGGTGGAATTTTAAGGATCATCAACTATATTATATAATGGTGAATTTATTGTGGCATAGCAATCTTTACCATAATCAAAATACCCTGAGGATAGAGGCTGGTGCTTCATAGACTACTGTGGCTTGCTAGTGAGCATTTCCTGTAATACATCTCCTGGCTTCAGCAAAACAATTACAAAGACACTGGTGTGAGTGGAACCATACATTGCTTTATGGATGTCTATGGGCTAAAATGAGCCTTCTGTATTGAAAGTCAGGTCCATAAGGCTCAGTAATTTGTATATGTGATTACCCTCATTCTCCTAAATGTTAAATGAATGTGTCCTTTCCTATTTAAATATTGATAAATATTAAATAAAATGAGGTGTGATTTAAGTTATGGTTGTACCTACTCTCACCATATAGACCAGTGTGAACGTCTAAATGCATTATATTCTTACTACTAGGACTTGCGCTTACTAGAAGGCATGCAGTAATGCACATTGCATTGACATGTGTTGCCATGTATTGACTTTTTGTCAGTTTTTGAAAGACTGTATTTAAATTGTTTTTGAAAGACTGTTTTTAAATTGACATGAATGGCACACTGTAGGTCAATGCACCCAAAATCATCATTCAAGTCTTTTTCTAGCACACCAGGAATGGAGCACACTGGTCAGAACTGACACTATTGGAGACTGCGGATGTTCTGATGTCCATGGATTTGGCCCTGTTCTAGAAAGTGTGACAAAATGTGTGACAAAGCATCTAGTGGGAATGTTCCCTAAGGGTCTGTGTGCATATTAGACCTACCAGCTCACAGTTGGCAATAATGGCATATAATAAGAGAGAATAAAAGCTCCTGGCAGTGTGGCTTTGTAAAGGGACTATTTGAAGTTCTTATACCATGGTCCTTTGTAGTTCTAATCCACCTCTGTAATATACCTATTTTACAAACCATACTTTGTTTCCTCCCTTGCCTCATATTTCTGTTTAGCTTGTGGCCATGAAGACTGGAAGTTCATTATCATATATAGATCAATGATCTCCAGGAAAGATTTAACCTCTCCCTTTTTCTATTCTAGAGGTATAATAGACATAATAGAAAATGTTAATGTGCCCTTAGCTTTGCTTGAATTTTGAGCAAAGATCATCCTTCAGACTGTGACCTGGTATTTGTTACCAGCATCTTACCACCATACAAGCCCTTGTTGCACTATGAATATAGAATATATTCCTTCTTTTTCTCTTTTTCTTACCTTTTCTTGAGCTCTCCATTGTTTATGGTTTATAAGTATTTGATCTATGAGATTTTGGATGGCAAAGAATTCTACAAAAGACCCCAAAATATTTGTACGGCATGGAGTGGAAACCATGTACTGTACAGCAGCTAGCGGCGGAAAACAGCTTGGGTAAATCCTGATAAATATTGTATAGATGAACTTTCAAGCACACAAAAGTCTTCTCTGCAAGGTTAAAAGCAATGCCTTCCCTTTTCAGGTGCCTGTTTTATTTACTCTAGTGAAAGAATGTATTATAACTTTGCACAGTCTTGCAAACAGACATTTTTAATGTTATAGTAAAAAGTTAACTTGACAAAATAAATCAGTCGACCATTATCCTAAAAAATAAATTTGCCATAATTTTAGTATTATAGTTTGTTTTCTTTCTTGGTGATGATTTTGTGTTAGGTTACACTGTTTGAAATTTTTAATAATACAAGATCAAAGCCATTGGCTTGCCAGAAAACAAATATACCTGCAGGGGGATTGGTGAGTGTTCTAACATCCAGGGATTTGTATGTGAATCAGGCATGAGGTTACCTCTTTGTAATAGAACAAGGACTGTATAAAGTCAGGAAAAGGTGATCATTTAGGGGTGACTAGAAATCAGAACTTTTTATTGCTACTGAAAGAGTTAATATAGCAGGGTATTGTCTGGACGATGTGCCAGTTACATGGGATGTTGGTTTTGTAACCAGTAAGATATTTCAAGTCATTATATATAGGGAACATCTATGGGGGAAAATTACTTCTTGTAAAAATGGCCTCACATGACCTTTCTGAAGACTGCGTGTTATGTGGCCTTTAGGCCATGTTTTGCCCACTGATAATCTATTGAAAGTCCAGAATCGATTGTTTGTCCTTCTTTATGCCAACTGGGATCTAAGCTGAAAAACAGATTTAGACATTCTTAAGAAGTCTGAATGAGAAACTATAGTGTATTTTTCACTATATTTAGTACAGTGAAATAACTACCTGTATACCGTTTTTTAAATTCACGCTGTATCATATTGTGATATCTGTTATTTTATAAGTAGAATGTTATCCTAATGGCTATTTGTATTTTGCTTTAGTCTCTAAGCCTAATTGTTCAACAGCTGCTGAGATAAAAAAAAAAATCAGCTGCAGTGAAATGTAGAGCCTGATTTAAAAAATTGTGACGTTAGGGAAAATGAAGTGGAGGGGACCTCTATCTTTAAAGCCAATCTTGTGCAGGAGAATTAAAAAACAAAACATCTATTTCACATGATTGAATAGTTGAAGTGAACACAAATGTGCTCCACATTTTGAAAAAGTCTGTATTAAGTATAATGATTTTCATTTCTTAAAAAAATGTAGAGAAACTCCATGTCACAAATGAGAGAAAAAAGCATTTTTCCCAAAGTTCCCTGTAACAGGGGATAGAATATTACCTTTTAACTGAAGTTCAGCTGATGGTCCATGAACACTGAACAAGGATGTTCACTTTGTAAAGTGTAAAAAAAAAATCAATCAGTAAAGTTTAAATGAGGTTTACCTAGCTAAGCAAATAAAATGTTCATTCCAATCATTCAATCACGTGCAAAAATGTTAAATTTCCCTTGCACATGACTGTATATTCAAAGTGAACACAACACTTTATTTGCTATGCTCAGTTGACCATACACTATGCAGTGTGAACAATCTCCACTTCTTAAGTGAATTAACCCTACTATGTCAATTGTTTATAACAACAATTGACATAGTTGTTATAACTGAGAAACTGAAAAAGAGATAACCCAGAAACCGAGAAAGAGAAGAGTATAAACACAATGCAGCACTAATACGTAGGAAGCAATGCCTGTGTATATAAGGCTTCCCATAGAGGGAGCAAATTTCATTCTTGCAACCTTGATTCCCCCATCAACACAGACAGTGTTGACAGGGGAATCCCTCCCAGCGGATGTGTGTATGTGGGACAGGAGGGCAGGATGAAGCTATCCCCGTCGGGAGAACACAGTGATTATTGCTAGCAGCTATAACAGCCACTACCAATAATTGCATGTAAAATCTGGCAGGCTTGTTGTGCCCAAGTTGATTGATATTCAGTCTGCCTATACATTGTTCAAATCTCGGCCGGTTCCTGCTGAACCGGTTGAAATTTGAATAATCTATGGCCAGCTTAAGAATCAAAAACGAAACATAAAAAAATGCAAAAAACATTACCCACTGATATTATTTACACTAAGTGGATCATTTTCACAATTAACTGGTATTCTCTGTATAAATGGTGTAAATAAAATAAAAGGATAATTTTAAGCTAGATACTGTATGTAGTGATATCCTTTCAGTTTAACAGCAATCTTTGTATTGAACAAAGGGCAATAGAGTTTACAGCATGGGTGCACCCTTTACTTTGTATTCTTTTCTCAACTCCAAATGCACTTCCTAACCTGACCACTTTTTCCAGTTATGCAAGATGAAATAGATGCTCTGTCCCTTTAAATGGCAGAACACAATATGTGACAAACTCACTCTGAGTCATACGTATAACAGTGATAACACCACAAAGTGATACATGTGTCTAAATTAAAAAAAATATAATAAAAAGTCCACACAGAAAATAATTTGACATAATCTTGTAGCAGTTGAACCATAAGTGCCAGCAATCCTTGATCCCCATGCTCTTTCACCACATGTGAATTTTATCTGCTTACTAGAGATATAGACCCCAGATGCTAAGAGGTCAACAGCGCTTGAACATAGGATAAACTTAACAGCCACCCGATCACACTGCAGCAAAAAACATCTACCGTACTCTTTATCTCTTCAGTCACTTACATACAACAATTACCTCAGATTATAGATTCTTTAAACCAGCAGTAGGTTTATAGCCCTCACCACTTCAGCACAAGCCCTGATATACCACAAAAATGAATGAAGGAACTATAGTGCATCACCTTAGATACATCCAATCCTTATTCATCTTAATTGTACTTACAAAGGGACATAGACAGACAGCATAAAACAGCAACTCAGCATGCTGCACGACCAAGCTTGCATGTGTAATGAAGTCAATGCAAAAGCTCTGCCCCTACATTTTTCGTCCTCAGACATCTTCAGGGGGATGAGAGATTCAAGTATTTTTTCATTTATGGCTGGGTTGATGTAATCCCCGCTAAGCGCAAGAGGAAGTTTTTGTATACATTTCCCAATAATGGCCAGCACCCAGCATGCCAGTATCAGGTCTGGCCATAGAGAAGCCGTGTCTATGTTTTTAGATTGCCACATTATTCTCAAAGTCCCAAGCCAGTGCTGGCCAGTACAAGGTGGATCAGTTTCTGCAAAAATGTGATAAGTATTGTGATTTACATTGTTTTTGCTAAGTGCAAATAGGTGTAATCTGGAACAGAAAATTAAAGGTGCACTTATCCCTGAAGTAAGATTACAGATACCTTATAGGTTTCACAGAATGGGAAAAACTTGCTTTGTTGCAATCAGAATGCAATCTTCTGACATTATCAACAGACATTATGCAGCAGTTACAAAATCTACAGTTGATAAAAATGACGAAACTGCCATGCTACATTATCATAAGTCATTTATTTATAGATAGATGAATATTGGAGGTATATCATTGCTTTTAGGTCACCTCTAGGTAGTATTAATTAATCGATAAATCGTACCTTGTGGAAACAATTGAGTTAAATCTAAATAATTCTAGATGTACTTTAGCCATTATTTTGTAGTTCTTAGTTAGAAAATGTTATTTCTTATACAGTATTTTGTTCAATAAGTTTGTATGCGGAAAAAAATCCCTAATTGGACCACAAGGGGATTGCAGTATTTCAGAAGTGAAACCTCAAATGACTGAGTACAATTTAGCTGAGAGCTTCAGTAGATGATGGCGGGTCTGCTGCAAGCTTTCCTGACACCACTGACTAAATGGACTTGATTACTAAAGGGCAGAACTGATGGGTTAGCATCAACTTGGGCTCTTGTAGGTATGCAAAATTCGATCTCTATGCATTGCACATAATTTTATTGAAGTGGGTGAGTGTATCTTAAGGCTTCGTAAATGTACGGGGCAATTCTGATATAAAATAAATGTAAATAAGATTCCCAGATGTAACATATTTGCCTGTTTTATGCTGTTCTAAAATTATCGTATAAAATCTGAGATTCTAATCTTGTATATCTGCACAGCATGTACTGAAGTAGGTTGCTCTGTCAATAACCGACAAGCCACAGGCAGTCTAAGGGCTTATGTCCTACTGACATGGAATAATAGCAACAATATGTATAACACCGCAATATGTATGTGCCTGGGGCGAGATTTGGTTTCATTATCAATGCTTAAGTATATAAGTAAATATGAATAATGTATATAAATTGAATGACAAAACATTTATCATTATATTTATTCTTGTCAGTAGTACAGATCTTGGTAAATTAGGTTCAGAGCAAGACCATAAACTTAACAACATTTAGTTTGCTAAAGCACTCTGAATCATAAACTGCCATGTTTTTCTTTTAATAAAACTTTTCTTTTTTTTTTTTTGTTGCATCTCAATTCTACCGAGCTCCTGCTTCCATTTTCATCCGCGTCCTGTTTACGTGCATGTACACCAGCAATGGCTGCATGGCATTCCTCAAGACAGGTTTCCTAATGGTAATACTAGTGGACCATGTATGGGCACCAATGCGTCAGTACAGTTGCTTGTAGTCTGCATGTGTGGCAGGGAGACAACACATTAGCAGAACTGGGAGGCATGGAAACAGCGTTGTCCCCATCTAATATGAAATGTCTAAAAAAGGACCTCAATGAAAAATTACCAGGTAGTCAAGACCGCAGATTTAAAACAAATTAAAAATTGGCTTTAAAAAATTACATTAACATGTTGAAGCTCATATGAGAGTTTATTGTCTGGGTTTACACATACCTTAAAGCAGTTGTAAAGGGTTTTTTTTCTCTAAAATAATAAAAATTTTATACTTACCTGCTCTATGCAATGGTATTACACAGAGAGGCCCCGAACCTCCTCTTCTGGGGTCACCCACTGGTGTTTTTGGCTCCTCCTCTTCTCATTGTTCCACCATTGGAAGCCACTTCAGGGGTGCACCTGCAGGCTTGCGTTTGAGGCTGGCTGCGTCTGTATATTGACACACACAGCACGGCTCAGCCTCTTTCCCCAATCTCTGCTCACAGGATTTGATTGACAGCAGCAGGAGCAGATGGTTCAAGCTGCTGCCTCTATAAGCAGAGAGAGGAGAGAGCCCTGCAGATGGATACATACCTGGATCAAGCACTGGATTCTACTCACCTGGAATTTAATATTACATACAAACTGTGGGTAACAGTAAATTTCAACCCACAGTCCATCAGAAAGGTAAGTATTGTGCCTGTTCTTTTTCACCCTGGACATTGTATAGGGTAAATTGCACCTTCTTTTAATCTATACACATTAATTTAAGATAGTGGGTGGTGAATTTATTCTTTCAAGTATACCTAAGGTCAAAACTTTTATTTTAAGTTTTGGATAGAGTATAGAAGAATTAGAACCCCTCTCAGGTTTTTATTGTGGTCTCTGCTATAAAGGTAGATTATTACTATGAAACTATTGCTAACTTTAATGTAAATCTGTCAGAAATCTGGAAGGTTCAAGCTGATATTTATTTCAAACATATGATTATGAAGGCATGAGGCCTGATATGGGCCAGGAAAAGGGAGGCCACATGCTAACTGTCCTCCCGTTTCTGGCCACCCAGGCTGTAAGTGTAGATAAGGACCTGGTATATATTTTAGGAGGAATGTTTATTTTTTGTTTACCGTACTTAAAAAAAAAAACAGCTGTGGATTTGTATTTTAGCATCAATAGTGCTAAAGCACCATTAGTCCTCGCGTTTGTGCTGTGGGAGTGCTACCATAGCTAAATGATAGATCCCCAGTTGTTGTCTTTTTTAAATTAAATTTGTTTTATAAATAGCAGCCAGCCAGGGATCTGTCATTTTGCTGCAGTTGTATGACAGAGTAAGATCATCAGAGGTGGGTTGTTCTGCAACTTCACCAAGCAACTGGTCGCCATTGTAGCAGGTCATCATGATTAATGTTGCAACTATATTGCTGGACAAGGTGATTGACAATGGACTTACATTGCAAAACATAGTTTACTTTTATCCCATACTCATTCTGCTGGGGTGGGGGAGTGGATGGCCAAATATCTGGGGGGGGGGGCTCCTTGTTATAAAGGGGGCTTCAAGATTGCAGTAAGCTCTCCCTCACTGCAAAACCCCACATTCCTGTTGAGGGACAGGATGTGAGCATGAGGTCGCACCAGCATAGGAGGTGGATTGCAAGGTGGGAGACAGGGTTCACAGACTTCCCACTGGGTTCGCTGAATCACATGGAAACTGAACTTTGCCTAGTTTGCTCATCACGACTTTCCCTAATAAATATATTTCCAAAAATTCACTTTTACTAGGAACATTACAATGGGCGTACATTGCTAGATGCACATTTCCCATGAAGTATGTGTACAGGTCTTTGGTAGGGATAGCTTTATCCATCATAAATGATCACTTACTAGCCATGAGAAGGTAGCAGTGTGGATGTGTGGTGGTATATTTCCAGATATCATTTATTCACAGTGATCCTTCAAAGTGCACCTCAAACTGATCTTACTGCTCCCAGTCTTTTTAAATAGCTGTCCAATACTGCCATGTAGGACTCAGGGACGGACTGACCATTTGGAAACTTGGGCACTGCCGGAGGGCCCGGGGTCAGTAGGGGGCCCCATGAGATGCTCCTGGTACCTTTTTCATAGGCTTTTTTGAGTTTGGCCAAGGACACAGGGGCCCCATGATCCCCTATTGCCCGGGGGCCCCATGAGTTGTCAGTCCGCCCCTGGACTAGGTCTTCTGGGTGCATCAGCTTTCTTGGAGATGAAAAAAACACTCTCCCAAATTAATTAATTACAATTCCCCACAGCACCACCAACACCTTCACCCCCAAAGATGTATAAAAATCAAAACACAGAAAATGCTGTACAATAGACCCTCAAAAACTATGTATAGTCCAAAACCCACAAGTCCAATCTTTAAATCAACTTCTTCTTGTGTTCAAAAATTCCTCCATTAATGTACCTCAAACAGAAAAAAATATTCACATAGTGCATTATCCTTTTATATGTATCCAAATAATAGTGACTTTATTAAAGTGAATACCCAATCACATAAATCAGTGAAAAAAGTGAACAAAATGAAAAAAATGAGAAAACTGTGAAGCCAAAAAAATTGAAGTGAAAAGCCACGTGAATGTAAATCACTCTTCAGTGCTTTCATCCAACCAGCACTGTGACACTTCTAAATAAAAGAATGCATACCCTTACCAATATTCAAAAAAAGAGAAGCTTTTTCATATATCTTTTCCCCAAGGGGAGGTGGGAGACAGTCCTCCTATTGATCTTTACTCCATATAGCCTTCATATCACCACCAAGATTCATCAGCCTTGAAGCTCCATATATCCAAAATATAAGCATACAGGAAACACAAATAGCATAATACCGCCAGAACCAATCTTAAAAGGTAACTTTAATTAAAGTGCTCACATTTTGACAATATAAAAACCGCTTTAAAAGTATTAAATGTTTAGCAGCAAACCAGGAAGTGTCCAAAGGAAAATCAGACGATCCACCCTCATCAGAAATGGCCGCCGGTCAACTTCCGGTTTCTCGTGTGCGAGTTGACGTCACCTCCTCTAACGCGTTTCGTCATCGACTTAATCATAAGGGATTCAGACGTCAAAATGATAAATGGGACTGTCCTGCTTGACGTCTGAATCCCTTATGATTAAGTCGATGACGAAACGCGTCAGAGGAGGTGACGTCAACACGCACACGAGAAACCGGAAGTTGACCGGCGGCCATTTCTGATGAGGGTGGATCGTCTGATTTTCCTTTGGACACTTCCTGGTTTGCTGCTAAACATTTAATACTTTTAAAGCGGTTTTTATATTGTCAAAATGTGAGCACCTTAATTAAAGTTACCTTTTAAGATTGGTTCTGGCGGTATTATGCTATTTGTGTTTCCTGTATGCTTATATTTTGGATATATGGAGCTTCAAGGCTGATGAATCTTGGTGGTGATATGAAGGCTATATGGAGTAAAGATCAATAGGAGGACTGTCTCCCACCTCCCCTTGGGGAAAAGATATATGAAAAAGCTTCTCTTTTTTTGAATATTGGTAAGGGTATGCATTCTTTTATTTAGAAGTGTCACAGTGCTGGTTGGATGAAAGCACTGAAGAGTGATTCACATTCACGTGGCTTTTCACTTCAATTTTTTTGGCTTCACAGTTTTCTCATTTTTTTCATTTTGTTCACTTTTTTCACTGATTTATGTGATTGGGTATTCACTTTAATAAAGTCACTATTATTTGGATACATATAAAAGGATAATGCACTATGTGAATATTTTTTTCTGTTTGAGGTACATTAATGGAGGAATTTTTGAACACAAGAAGAAGTTGATTTAAAGATTGGACTTGTGGGTTTTGGACTATACATAGTTTTTGAGGGTCTATTGTACAGCATTTTCTGTGTTTTGAGCTTTCTTGGAGAACCAAGAATCTGACACCAGGCTGAAGATGAAGAGGAGATAGGCAGGAGGTTGGGCGACCCACACTGAGCACAAATGTTTATCACTTTAGCTAGCAAAAACTGAGCCTACAACATATCAAGACCCCTGAAATATGCACACATTAATTTTTCGCTACATTTTTGGCATTCTTACTGCTGCCTGGATAGATTATTATTCAGCCAGACTGACTCCTTTGATGTTGGATCCCACAGCAAAAAATAACTCCTATGATCAAAAATAACTACTGCTCTGCTACCAATCAATAGTGATCTGATATGAAATGATTGAAACTGTAATTGCAGCTGTACAATGTCTCTGTGTGTGTTACTATGCTTACTATATTATTATGAAGTTCATCTTGGAACTGATATCAGAATATGCACAGTTAGAGTTCCTGGGTAGTTTGAGCATTATGATCATCTAGTGTATGGTCTCCTTTATCACTATGCAAACCTTACTTATTGTTTATAGATTCCTTTGTCAGCAAAAGATTTTTAATAACTACACACGGCACCTAAGTAGGTGACATAAGTAAAAATAATTATAACAGAATTTTGCTATAATATTGCATGTTCCTATACCAGGATAAACCTGGGTTTTTCTAAACTGAGGCTAGCCCAGGCAACTATCTATGCATGTCCTGCTATCCAGAAAATGTCTTCTAAAGACTCACAAATATAACATGCCATTCTGTGTCTGAGGACAAGCATGGAAATGACTGACCGAATTGCATTAGACCATCTTTTCTCTGCATAGAGATGGATATCCCGCTGAGACAATGAGTGCTATCAAGTGCAGAGACTGTAAAGGTTTTTCATCATAAAAATGGATCATGCTATTTATTGCCCTATAAAAAGTGGCTTTATTCATAACATGCTTTACTGTTTACCTTTTTGGTCACTAGAGGGCAGTATTTGAATTTATACCTTGCCTGGTCCTCCTGTATAGGGGCTCTGCTCAGTAGCCTACAACAATCAATCAAATTCTGGTTTTCATTGTCTATCTTGTATTAGCACGCTAGAAGCTAGGTACTAGCAAAACACCTACTATTCATTTAGACTATATTAATTAATCACTACCTAAAATAATTTTACCATCCCTCTATTAAACATTATACTGTAGATACCATATATTTCAGTACATATTGCACTTTGCTCAACAAATATAAACACTAAGCCTGGTTATATCAGCCTTATGCTGTTTAATTCTTTAATTCGGTTGAAATTTGATTTTGCTTTTTTGCGGTGATCATGAAGCTGAATGACCTTTATCAAGGAATGCCAGTGGGCCTTCTATACCTTCATAATTTCCTGCATTCTAACTTTGGTGACAAATCATAGATCTTTAATGACATGTCTGAATAAGAGATAAACAGTATTCAGGAAAATTCCTGCCACAGAACAGTCACAGTAGGAACAAGTTTTAAAAAAAGCCTGCTTCCTAGATTTTATTAATTTGGAAAAAGTTAGAGAAAGACAAGGCTACCCCACAGTTACTATAAACATAGGGATATGTGAGCTTAAAGTAGAAGAAAAGATTAACTTGAACTGTTTTTGAAAATGTCCCTCCTCGTACCTATCCTGTATAGGATAAGATAGGATTTCTAACTCAGAACTACAAAATATCCGATAAAGTACATCTAGAATTCAATTGTTTCCATAAGGTAGGTTTTATAGATTAATTCACTATCTAGAGGTGAGCTAATAGCAATTAAATGCTTGCAATTTTCATATATTGGTAAATAAGTGATTATGCAATGTAGCATGGTAGTTTCGTAATTTGTGTCAAATTTGAGCAATTGTATGCTTTCTTTGCTCAGCCTTACCGCAGTAGATTTAACAACTGCTGCACAATGCCAATGGATAATGTCAGAAGATTGCATTCTAATTGCAATAGGGCAGACCTTTCCCATTCTGTGAAACATACGGTACCTGTAAGGAATGTACCTTCATCTGTCAATGCTAGATTACCCCTATTTGCTCTTAGCAAAAATATTGTAAATCACAGTACCTATCATATTTTTGCAAAAAGAAATATTCACCTTGTCCTGGCCAGCACTGGCTTGGGCCTTAGAGAATAATGTGGCAATCTAAAGACACAAACATGGGTTCTCTATGGTCAGGCCTGATACTGGCATGCAGGATGCTGGCCATAATTAGGAAGTTTTGTGATGACCCTGGTCAGGTTAGGCAGTGCAATTGGAACTGAGGAAAGGGCAGGGAGTAAAAGGCGCTTTTATGCTTTGAACACTATTGAAAATATAAACACTGAGCTTGGTTATATCAGCCATATGCTGTGTATTTCTTTAATTTGGTTAAAATTTAGTTTTGATTATTTTGCGGCAGAACAGTCACAGTAGGAACAAGTTTTTAAAAAATGCCTGCTAACTAGATTTTTCTGGGAGATTGTATTAATTTGTAAGAAGTTAGAGAAAACCAAGTCTGCCCCACAGTCGCTATAAACATAGGGAAACATTGCCTCTCTATGGGTGATATGTGATCTTAAAGTTGTAGAGAAAAGTAACTTTAACTATTTTTAAAATGTTCCCTCTCCTTCCTCCTACCGATCTTGCCTATCCTGTATCAAAAAGATCTGTGTACCAAGCTATTCATAATCTGCATTTATGCCCAGTCACGTGATCCGGAAGCTCCAGCTCCTCTGTGCAAAGGAGCACTCATCAACTGCTGGGAATTCTGGGAGCCTCAATGTCATCCATAGGCTCCCATGGCCCAGCTGCTGTCACTTTCCCTCTTTTCCCCTGCAGCAGCCACTTACTGACATGGGAAGCAGGAGCTGCAGGATAACGTGACAAGACCAGAGCAGATTTAAAATAGCTAAAGACATGGATTTTTTTTTATAAAGGTTAGGCAGGATAGGTAGGGGGAAAGTGGAAAGAAGATTTTTGAGAATAGTTATAGTTGGCTTTTCTTCCAATTTTTTTAAAAAAGGAGAAAAAGCTACAGATTTTCTCAACACTGTTTACTCAAAGTCACCTCTCCACTGACTAACTACTGATAGAGCCTTTCATTTGCAATTTGTTTAGGTACTTTGGAACGCCATGAAACGGGAGAGATGGCAAAGGCGATTCTTACTTCCTGTGAAGATTTTACCATTGAAATGACAGATTCCATTATAAACACTTCGCAAGAGACACAAAGAAACTCGAAGACAACGTTCAAGTCATCAAACTCGTACAAACTTGGAAACCTGTCCCATAATCTGATCCATTCAGAGAAATCAACAAGCAAAGTAAGGAGACAACATAGCATGTCAGATAATACCGTTAGACTAGAACTGCCAAATGTTGATCGGTGATTTCAGAACACATATTACATACTTTTGGGCACCCACTGTTATGTAGCAAAAATACATATCTTTTGTGTCTTATGGTAATATTATATCAATGTATGAGGTCCCACCCTAAAATACACTGAACAGTACTAGGTGTATGTAGAAAACAAAAAGATAGACCAGTGTTATCTGTTACCTGCAGTTTAAACTGATCAACACTTAATTGGTTGTTTCTCCTGACATGGAATTCTATTTGATTCATCTCTTAGAGGAAATGTTTATTTTCAGTAAACAAGTGAAAAAAAAAATCCTTCAATCAAGTAGTAACATTCAGCTATGTGCCCAGCACCTGATTATAATGGCCCTGCTACACCTATTTCATTGATTTTTAAAACTGCACTTCTGAAAAAGGTACGCACCTCTAAAGCTAATATACATGTTAACATTTCCCTCGTTCAGCCCTGCAGATCGCCCTATACACTCAATCCTCCTATCCTCACTAAACAGTGCGGATGACCAAATCTGCAGTGCTGGCTATTGTATTCTGACAGCCAACATTCATGGAATAATACTTGCATCTGATTGGATGCAGGTGCTGTTCAGCTGAGAATTTCTGGCCAGGCTCCTTTGAGAAGAGTCAATAGTAAAATCAACTTTGATGAGTCGGGTGGTGCCAACAGGGCCACCGATGGTATTTTTTCTAAATTGGTCAAAATGTGACCCATGTATGGCCAGATTTAGAGTCATGGGTATTCTTCTTAGTTAATTAGATAGTGAGTTGGAACTGGACATTATTGTCCTTTTGAAGTAAGATATGTGTTTTTAATAAAAAATATTAAAGTGAAATGTACTTTTCCCACAAAGAAAATAAGGAGTTCACTATAAACCTCTTTTAAATGCTGAGTGGAGGATGACCACATATAGTGTGTACCAAGTGTGATCAACATTGCTTGATTCAAGAGAATAGAAATATGGGAGTTGCAATTGCTGACTTGGTTTTTATGGTGCATAATCCAGTGTGTTCATATTGAGCCACTGTCCTGGAACCAGCCAGTGGCTATCAAATGACCTAACATCTGATATGCACAGGCATGTTCTAGAGAGATGACTCATCAAATGTTGAAGCCACAATAGAGATGACTCCCTCTTGAGCCTGAATCTTCAAAAATAAGTTGTCTATGTCAGCTCTAATATTTTTAACATGACAGGTTATTTTTAAATTATCCACTTCTGCTACCCTAAAGTTACTCAACAAAAATAATGAAGATGACAGGAACAAAACGTGGAAGGCTTGTGACCCAGTGGACATTTTAAAATGGAACCTATTAATTTCATTCCCATGACTCATGCTGGGAATATGTGTATATTTACACCTCCTTGTACAGTGATGTGCATTCCTAGAACTAGAACCAGTCCTGGAAGTCAAAGATGTCAGCCTTGAGTTGGGGAGTGTTGGGGTGGGGAGGTAGCCTTGGTATCAGGGCCAAGCCTTGACAGGAAGGTTTCTGTCTCAAGGACTGTGGTGCTGGGGTAGGAACCTGCCTTCACCAGTTTCCAGAGGACACTGCTGTCAAACTGACATCAGTGTCCTGCACAATACACAGGCAGAAGTTTTTCGATGTAATATGTCTGGAGCAGGAACCAGCTGTCAACTGACAGCAGAGCAGGTGCCCTGCAGATTGCATGGGGAAAGACGTTCTCCTGTTGTAATCTGCAGGACTGGTCTCTTTAGTTCAGGAGCATTGACATTGGCTCCTATATGAATGAAGGCTGCATTCATCTGCACATTATGTCAGTTCCAGCAAACAAGGGTGTAAAAAAATATAGATAATGGAGGAGATTTACCAAAATTGGTGCTCACAGAATCTGGTATAGCAGTGCAATGTAACCAACCAGCTTCTAGGTTTTATTGTCAAAGCTCAATTGAACAACCGGAAGTTATAAGCTGATTAGTTATCATGCACAGCTGCCCCAGATTCTGTGGGCACCAGGTTTAGTAAATCCCCCCCCACAGTGTATTTTTCATAAAATACATTTCTATTTAACCCTTTATGATCCGGTAGTAAACCCTAATTAGTATTTTCTAACTTCATCCTTCCCTTCTTTTCTTCTCACTATATTTTGTGCTGATTTTTTTTTACTACTTGTATATAAACTTTTTTCACTTTTGTCTATTTGTAGCGCCTCATTGAAAAAAATCCCCAATTTAAAAATCTTTATTTTACTTCTAAAAATATTTCCCATAATTGGAACCAGAAGTATCATTAGGAAAAGGAGAAATTATATGAATAAAATTTGCATTTGAGTTATAGCCTACCATAGTTCATAGATAGAAGGACATATTTGTTATCATACTTATAATAAAAATCTGGCTAAGTTATACCATACTCATTATGACTTATCTCACTGGTACAAACACAATGCAACCTCCTCCTACCCCCATACCATTTAGTCTTTTATAGAAATGTGGATAGCCACTATCATTCTTACAGAGTGCCCAGGCCTAACCCTTGTACGGGCAACCATGAGCCTTTTCAGCCCCAGGGGAAAGGTGAAGTACACATATTGCAATTTTGTCTTGGGTGCTAAAAGACTATGTTTGATGAGTTCTCCTTAAACAGGCTGGTCTAATTAGTTAGTGAATGCGAATAAGTGACGTTAAAGATACATAGTTCATATTTGTATGTACACATAATTAAAGTGTAACTTTTTTTTTTAAATAACAATAATATAATATGTACCTGAATTACCTCTAATATACTTAAATCTCACAAACCATTTCTTACAATAACTGTTGCTGGAAATAGTAAAATTGTGCATTGTTATTTGCACTTCTGATTACTTTCATACGTAAGACAAAGTTTAGTGATCTGTTATTTATTTGTGTAACTGCACAGTAGTGGACACTATATAAAATCAATAAAAAAAACAGTAGAACCAGCATGGCAGGGATTTCAAGTTGAAGCAGATCTGTCTGATGTTAGGCAAGATCACAGGGTTCAATGCAGAAATTGCTTTTACATTTACAGTCATAATTCTGCTGCTAAGTAATCAGCTGTGGAAAATCATAAGCATTGATGTCTAATAATTAACTCTCCAACACGTTTTCCAACAGGTACATAAAGGCTGAATTTTTTTCCTGTAAACTACTGCGTGCTTGGGTTCTGCTGAAGATCACTCAAAATACTATAGCTCTAATTTTTTTTTTATTGGTTTGTAACTTTAATACTGTCACTGACAGGCTCAGCAGAAATGTGTCACTTTGACTAATTAATGAATTGCTGTATGTCCAGGTTTTCTTTTGTAGTTTTCTAATTATTTTAAAGTGACTCTTAAACCTTTTATTTCTTCTTACGTTGATTCATCACTTGAAGTTAACATGAGTTGTCAAGATGGATTAAAATTAACATTGTATATTAAGCCACAGTATATTATCAATCATTCTAACGGATTAGGCAAGTGTATTTACAACCCGTTTCATTTCATTCTTAGTTATTAAAAAAATATGTTCTGAGTTTAAATGACTTTAAAAAATAATTGCTATATTTTCTAAAATCCATGTGAAGTTTACCTCTGATATTTTAATATAAGGCGTAAAATGTGCTATAACAGTAGACAATAGCAAAGTATTCCTCTGCTTGTATCTCAGTTACTGCTGTTGTCATGCTTTCGGGGAGACCCGCAGGTTAATCTATTCCGATTTGCGTATTAATGCAGGAAGAGGGCTGTTCAGCACAGCCAAACTTCAAAGACTTTGCCATGTCACAGCGTTTGTGCGCATGTAAATCTGTGTTACAAAAGAAGAATGCCTTAATTTCATGGTCCCCTGTCCTTTCTTATTTAGTTATTGTAGTGCACGTGCCGAGTGGACTCCCAGTAACAGAAGGCCACTGCTCGGCCTTGTGTGACAAATGCAGTTGACACAAGATCCATATTAATGTTGTCAAGGATCTTTGATGTATCTAAGCAGATTTTAATTATTTTCAACATCCCAATCCCTATGTTACGCAGTGTAATAGTTCTTTTTTTTTCCAATCAACATTTTTAACTCATTCCAGGACAAGTTTCAATGTGACAGTACAGTAATAAAGACTGAATTTAATTTTATTAAAAAAAACTCATAGTAAAAATAAAATAACTTTGATATTGGCTTCCATGTTCAACAAAAGGGCATTCATCAAGTCACCAATTTGTGTGGCAAAGTGCCATTTGAATAGTGTATTGTTAGAATACTTATGGTCCGTTTGACAAGGACTCTTGCTGTAAATAGTGCAATTTGACTCCAGCTGTTAAAGAGTGTCTCTGACAGAAGCCAAATAGAATGGAGATGCTTTACTGCACCGCAGAAAAATCAATATTGGGTTCTTGTTCACAGTAACCTGCTCTTTTCTGTAGATTTATACAATCATATATGGGCCTTACGGAAGAGAATAGAAAAAGACCAAACTATAAAAAAAGCATTGCAATTTCTTTGCATATTGTTGACAAAAAAAGGAGGAACATAGGAAATAATTATGACTACAATCTTTTTTTTTTTTTTTCAACACAGACTTTAAAACTGATATATGTAGCTTTATTAACTGGTGAGAGGAGGAGCAGGTTTGCTTTATGGCGCTTGCAGCACTGTGCAATGGGATTTTCTGTTTTATAACAATACTTGTAATTATTATAAAACAAGATGTAAAAATAGATAACATAACTAAAAAAAACAAATTTTATAATTTTTTTAAATTATAACAGTTTAAAAAAACAATTAAGTATGAAGAAATAGAAATTAACCTGCCTTTATGACTTTATTTGAGGTTTTTGAGGCAAGGTAAAAGCAAAAGATCTACTTTTTTATCTGCAAGGTATATTGCAATTTATAATAACAGTTGATATTAGGGTATTATTCAGAAACATTATTTTTTGTTTTCAAAATATATAATATATAATTTATAATATATAATAATATTTCTTTTAATATGTATAACCTGGAACAGTAATGGTTAGGGGCAATGCAGTAAATTAATTATTACATGATTTATTTTTATATGTATTCTTCATATGTTTTAAACAAGTTATTTGCAAAAGGTGTCAGTTCTTTTATTTAGAACGTATACAGTACCCACTGATCAATGAAGCATGTGCTAACCACTATTTGTTATTTTTTATTTTTTTGCTTCTAGCAACAATCAAAATTCTCTTTTTCATTTTTTTTTTACATAGACTGCTGATATGGCAACAGGAAGCTGCTTGGTTGCTATTGGCAATAAGGATTTTTTTCTTTTGTGCTTTTCATTCATCAGTCATTTGTACATTGGAAGAGAAAAAGTGTTTGTTTCAATCCAATTAACAAGCATTATTATAATAACTGTTGTGACTATATTGCTTTTTAAAGGGATTTCTTTTCCCATCAGATCTGGATTTTTCACAACTAATCAAAGTATTTTTCCTTTTTTGAGTTCTTTATTATCTTTATGTAAAGCTCTAATAATGGACTGGAATTAACCAGCCGCTTCCTTGGCAAGCTACAAAAAGCAAAAGCTTAATAGCCAATCAATTGTGTTTTTGTTAAAGTAAATGTTTAAACTAGTGTCTCATCTTTTTTATATATACAATATATATATATATATATATATATATATATATAAAATGGAGCTTGGAATTCTGGTTAAAATGTTTTTTTTTCTTTTTTTTTTTTTAAGTTTTGGATAGAGTGTGGAATAGCTAGAATGTAAGAGATTTCTCCTGCTTTCTGTGGCCCTATTGGGAAGATTTCCCCTTACTTCTGTACAGGTGACCACATTGATTTGGGTGTAAAATCTCTTTGCTCTTAAAAAAATTAGGCTGTGGTTAAACTTTACTTTTACTGATCTATAATCAATATGTAAAATGGCTATAATAACAAAATAACTAATAAACAAAAAACAAAATTAAAAATGTTCTGTCCAAATTTGCTCAGGTGGGTTGGGACCAGGGGCAGACTGACAACTCATGGGGCCCCCGAGCAATAGGGGATCATAGGGCCCCTGTGTCCTTGCCCAAACTCAAAAAAGCCTATGAAAAAGGTACCAGGGGCATCTCATGGGGCTCCCTACTGACCCCGGCCCTCGGGCAATGCCCAAGTTTCTAAATGGTCAGTCCGCCCCTGGTTAGGACACAAGTCTGAACCCACTTCAGCTATTCTGCCAGGAAGCTGTTAAAGTTGTCAGGCAATCATAGGCAACAGAGGCATTCCCTGCCCTACCACCTCACATATACAAGGGGCAGGTATAAGTGTGGTTGCAGGATGGAAAATGCTTCCACCACCTATGATTGGCTGTCAACATTGACAGTTTCCTGGCCAGATAGCTCAGTTGAGTTTGGAATGGGGTTCAAACATGCCTGAGCTCATCACTGGTGGTAAAATATTGTTTTAAATCATACTTAGAGGTCATATCATTGCACCCTTTAGTGCTGTTCCTCAAGCTCATAAACACCTCCAACCAGGGGTGGACTGACCATTTGGACATTCAGGCACTGCCCGAGGGCCCGGGGTCATTAGGGGGCCCCATGAGATGCCCCTGGTACCTTTTTCATAGGCTTTTTTGAGTTTGGGCATGGACACAGGGGCCCCATGATAACCTATTGCCTGGGGGCCCCATGAGTTGTCAGTCCGCCTCTGCCTCCAACCCTATCATAATATACAGTATGCACTGATTCAATGATTGATTTACTAAAGAGGTAAAGTCCCAGTAGCAGCGCATGCCTTCTCTTATCTTCCCTACTTCTCCATTTAGTTGCAGGGAGTGATGATATATATATAATATTTATGGTTGTGATAGAGGATGTGACTCAGTCTCCTTCTTCCCATGTGACATTGCTGGTGCATAGCTATTGACTGTCAGATAAGTGTATGGCTGGAAGCTCACACAGAACTAAGGCAAGCCATACATTATACAATCTTTTTTTGCTTCAACCATGGGTTGAAGGAAAGAAAATTGCTGGATTCTGACTGACTGTGTTGATGGGGCAGCTATTGTATTCTGCCAGCGGAGAGCCTTGCCCACTGGCAGAATACAATAATCACTGCTGGTGGTTATAGACACCCGCAGTGATCACACCAAAAATTCGGACAGGCTTGTTGTTCAACTTCAGTAAAATCAGCCTGCCCATAGATGGATCAAAATTCAGCTGGTTCCTTCTGAATCAGCTAAATTTTGATCCATTTGTTGCTGCCTTAACTCTCTTTGCTCTGTTTAACTGTTGCCCAGCATGACCAATCCACAAATTCACTTTAAGGTTTTTAGGATGTCAGTGTGAAACTGATATTCCATATAAAGTTCTTGTACCTCAATATCATTGCTTAAAGAGTATCTAAACCCATATCAGTAACATCAGTCTGTATATGAAGTAAAGCATGCTTGTTATATTCACTGAGGAAGCTAAAGTGCTAATCCTCTGCATTGTGTAAAAAAAGCATTTTGATCCTGATTTTCTGATCCTCCCCTTCCTTTGCTGTCCCTAATCCATCTGACATAGTTAGAGCAGTAGTGGCAAATCTGCACATGCTCTATTTGGTGTGTATTGCTCGAGAGTTTTTTGGAGGGATGGTGCATGTAATTGGCACAGGGCCATGCAGCACTGTCCAGGCAGAGTGTCAGAGGTCATGCAGTCTCATAGGACAGTCAGAGGAGAATGACAGATCCTCCTATAAGATTAACCAGTGCTCGGCTGCACACTTATAAAAGTCATAAGACTGTTATATACGGATGATGAGAAAAGGTATTTAGCAGTTTATATTTACTAAAATAAAAGCATTTCCATGTTCTGTGTACTGTGATATATACCAGATATAGTGAATGCAGGGTCATGGGTTTAGTAACACTTTAAGTGTCGTTAACCGGTATTTCCCCTGGTAGATAATTCACTTTGAGAATATGTGTCCAGAACAGAAATATTTGGAGCTGCTGCCTATCCTTGAAAGGCCAAGGTTTTAGCCTATATGTTTTTTCTTTCATTATTAGAATGTTAATGAGAAAGTAATTTTGTTAATATTTTTACATACTTAGTTTTGTTGCTTTAAATGTCTACCATATATAGATCTGGAAATGCTCTCTCCAGCATCTATCTGTATACTAGGCTATAGGAATATCATTCATTGTTAGATGACTTTTCAGAGGACTCAGCTACCCTTAGTGCCAGGTCACTCTGGTGCAATTTCAGGTGCGATTTGCGAATTGAAATCGCACCTGAAATCGCATCGCATGAATGTGAATGTCAGTGTCTTAACATGTGTGATTTGCTGCAGCACGATTTCTAAAGTAGTTCTTGCATTACTTTTTTTTGTTGCGATTTCACATACATAGAATATAATGGAAATACACTACAAATTGCAAGAAATTGTTGAAAATCTTAACGAGTAGCAATAAAGTCTTCAGAAATCGCACCTGAAATTGCGCTGAAATTGCACACAAATTGCAGTGGTGTAACCGGAGACTAAAAGTATATTTCCACTTTTGCAGTCAAATTTCAGAAAACCTCACTATATGTTTGTTATATATTCCCATTCACACAGCATACAACAAAAAAAAGAAAAAAAGATCTCGTACCTTTTAGATATTTTTCAAGAGAAGGCCTCCTGGTTAACTTCAAGGATTCTTGAACAATGTCACAGTGAATCTGTCCTAAGGACAAGTTGAGTCTAGTGTCATTCACATACAATGAAAGAAGCCTAACTACTAAACCTTTAACCTTTATTAGGACAGACAGTGTTCCAATCTAATTTACAAATGACAATTAAGATCTATCTGCACAGTACAGACAGGGCAGGAGCGGACTGACCATTTGAAAACTCGGGCGCTGCCCGAGGGCCCGGGGTCAGTAGGGGGCCCCATGAGATGCCTCTGGTACCATTTTCATAGGCTTTTTTGAGTTTGGGCAAGGACACAGGGGCCCCATGATCCCCTATTGCCCTTGGGCCCCATGAGTTGTCAGTCCGCCCCTGAGACAGGGTTTTTTTATAAGAAACACAGCTGCCCATCCCCTCATAAACAAAGAGAACTAGTAGTATTTTACAATGTTGGAGATTTTCCATAAGAACATTCTGCCTGAACTTTCTGAGGGAGAAACTTCATCAGCATAAATGGATTTTGGCAACCAATCGCTATAATTTTCCCCCCGTGAGAGAGAGGCTGGCATAAATGGACATCATCTTTGCATAGTCCCATAAATATGCAATGAGAGAGAGGAGCAGTAAAGCATAGTCACTATGAATCAGAGCCTTTTTTAGGCTTTTTTAGGCTTTTTTTCCCCTTTATTTTCACTTGGTGATCCTGCCAGTAAGTATGATGTTTTTCAACAGAACAAGTTGTCTTGCATATGTAGCAGTTATGGTTGAGACAAACCATATAACAGTAATAGGGGTGCTTACAATGATCAGCATTTATTTATGTAAAACCTTTATCCCAAAATGAAGAAAAAACTGTTGCTGTAACTGCTTAAAAAGTTTTGGCTGGAGTTTGGCTTCAATTTGTTAGTGTATGTATATCTGCTACTATATCTAATACTACCCATTCCACAGGCTGACAATGCTGCTGTCCAAAGGTGGCTCTGTTGCTCCTTCATCCAGAGTGTAGGCACTCTAATACAGAAGGTGGCATGATCACCAGATGAAAACAAAGAGGAAAAAGCCTACAAAAGAAAGCTAATGCAGATACCACATAAAATGAGTATATTACATTTTTGGTTTTGGGTTTATTCCTGCTTTAACACCTTCTGAATTTTAGTTGAGGTTGTATTGTCATATGGTCATGGAAATATGTCAAATATGGCCAGTAAGGCCTGTTTGTACATGGCTTCAGTTCGCATAAGAGCAGAGTGAACATCAAGCTTTTGTAAAACTTTCTGCAAACTTTCTGCAAACTTTTGCAAAGCTTTTGGCAAGCTTAAAGCAGCTTCTCTAATCCTTTAAAGCACCCTTCATCTCTTGTTTAGAAATGTTATACACAGATCTTAATGGGAGTGTTGATTGTCACTAGAGATGAGCGAATCGAACATGACGAAGTGGAATTCGTTCCGAAGATTTGGAAAAATTCTATTTGCGACGAATCCGAAGATTAGCAAACTTCGGATGCACGAATCGAATTTTCCCAAAAATGGCGGCGACATGTGTGGCGACGGAGAAAATGGACAGAGAAGATGGGGCGGGGATCTCTGGGAAGGCGCGCAGACAAGGCGCGCTGACCTATAATGCATTCATGACATGTGATCGCATTAGCCAATCAGCAGCCAGCCAGCACTGTGTAATGGTGGAGCTATAAATCGCGGCCATCTTAGAATTCTCCATTAGCCTCCGGTCATTCAAGAGAGACAGACCTGTGTGTATTAAGGGACAGAGTTAGGGCCACAGAGACTTTAGGGCCACAGAATCGTTACTCAGGGACCTTCAATTGAAGCTGCTTCCGCTCCGCCACTCTGCCATTGGACTCTTGATAGTCGTCTCCCCACGCTGCTGCTGGGGGGACTTTTTAACATAGGCCTCTGTATGGCCTTTAATTGAAGCTGCTTACGCTCCGCCACTCTGCCATGGGCCTCTTGGGTATCCCAGAAGCTGCTCAGCGGGTCAGGGCAATAAAGCTCCCGGTTCGCAGGTTGTTCCGTCTTATGGATGGAAGTACGACGGTATATGATCTTCTTCGCACCCACGGCATCACCTCATAGAATCTCTGCATTGCATCTGCAATCACAACGCTGACTTCCCGGATCGCCACTCAGCCATTGGACTCTTGATAGTCGTCTCCCCACACTGCTGCTGGGGGGACTTTTTAACCTAGGCCTGTGTATGGCCTTCAATTGAAGCTGCTTCCGCTCCGCCACTCTGCCATTGGACTCTTGATAGTCGTCTCCCCACGCTGCTGCTGGGGGGACTTTTTAACATAGGCCTCTGTATGGCCTTTAATTGAAGCTGCTTACGCTCCGCCACTCTGCCATGGGCCTCTTGGGTATCCCAGAAGCTGCTCAGCGGGTCAGGGCAATAAAGCTCCCGGTTCGCAGGTTGTTCCGTCTTATGGATGGAAGTACGACGGTATATGATCTTCTTCGCACCCACGGCATTACTTCGTAGAATTTCTGCATTGCATCTGCAATCACAACGCTGACTTCCCGGATCGCCACTCAGCCATTGGACTCTTGATAGTCGTCTCCCCACACTGCTGCAGGGGGGACTTTTTAACCTAGGCCTGTGTATGGCCTTCAATTGAAGCTGCTTCCGCTCCGCCACTCTGCCATTGGACTCTTGATAGTCGTCTCCCCACGCTGCTGCTGGGGGGACTTTTTAACCTAGGCCTGTGTATGGCCTTCAATTGAAGCTGCTTCTGCTCCGCCACTCTGCCATTGGACTCTTGATAGTCGTCTCCCCACACTGCTGCTGGGGGGACTTTTTAACATAGGCCTCTGTATGGCCTTCAATTTAAGCTGCTTACGCTTCGCCACTCTGCCATGGGCCCCTGTACCGCCTCCTCTTGCTGCTGCCAGGTCCAGAGTGTGTCATGGGTCCCTGTACGGCCTCCCATTGCTGCTGACTTCATCGCCAGACTCTGCCATGTGCCACTTTCAGGTCTCCTTACACTGTTGGTGGGTTCCATTTTGTGATAGGGTGCTGTATGGACTTCCATTGCTGCTGCCTCCACCGCCACCCTGCGCCATGTGCCTCTGTCGTCTGCTCACGCTGCTGACGGCTTCCGCTTTTTAACCGAGGCCTGTGTTTGGCTTCCGAATACTGCTGCATCCACCGCCACCCTGCGCCATGTGTCTCTGTCGTCTGCTCACGCTGCTGACGGCTTCCGCTTTTTAACCTAGGCCTGTGTATGGCTTCAGAATAATGCTGCCTACACCGCCACCCTGCGCCATGTGCCTCTGTCGTCTGCTCACGCTGCTGCCAGGTCCATACTGATTCATGGCCCCCTGTACCGGCTCCTCATGAACGTGGTTCAGCGGGTTTGCATCACTTAACGGCAAATCGTTGACAAACGCTGGGATGTTCAGTGTTGTGCGCATTAAGCCAGACATCAAAGGGCAGCACAGACCTGTTATTACTCGCTCAAGCATGGCTGAACAAAACCAGTCTCTACCACAAATTGGACCCAGACCTGCCCAGGGTCTCGTAAGTAGATTGCACGGAGGAGTAGAGTTCGTTATTGGAATTAACTGTGAGGGACTTTTAAACCTAGGCCTGTGTATGGCCTTCAATTGAAGCTGCTTCTGCTCCGCCACTCTGCCATTGGACTCTTGATAGTCGTCTCCCCACGCTGCTGCCGGGGGGACTTTTTAACATAGGCCTCTGTATGGCCTTCAATTTTAGCTGCTTACGCTCCGCCACTCTGCCATGGGCCCCTGTACCGCCTCCTCATGCTGCTGCCAGGCCCGTAATCTGCCACGGGCCCCCGTACCGACTCCTCATGCTGCTGCCAGGCCCGTAATCTGTCATGGGCCCCTGTACCGCCTCCTCATGCTGCTGCCAGGTCCAGAGTGTGTCATGGGTCCCTGTACGGCCTCCCATTGCTGCTGTCTCCATCGCCACACTCTGCCATGTGCCACTTTCAGGTCTCCTCACACTGCTGGTGGGTTCCATTTTGTCATAGGGTGCTGTATGGCCTCCCATTGCTGCTGCCTCCACCGCCACACTGTGGCTCCACACTCTGGTTTTGGCCCCGTGACTGCCCAAATGAGTGAAGTGTGCGGTGATTCTAAGATCGACGGCACTCATCTGCATGTCATACTGACAGACAGTATTATTTCTCTTCCCCAGCAGACTCCAAGGGCATTTAAATTAAAGGTACAGTGTTCTGCACTAATATAAAGGCTCTCTGAAGCCTAGAAACACCCTTTTTATAAGTTAAATTCGCAGCGAATATATTCGGCTCGAAGCGAATTTATTCGGCGAATTCGGCGAATCAGCCGAACCGAATTTTTGAATAATTCGCTCATCTCTAATTGTCACTTTGAAACAAGCTGCTAGCAGGCTCAGTAGGCTTTCAACAAGCTTCAAATAGTGATGAAGCCTGCTAGCAGCTTGCTAAAGTGACAATCAGCACTCCCATTAGGATCAGTGTGCAGTATTTACAAACTGGAGCTGAATGGTACTTTAAAAGCTTCAGCAAAGCTTGCTAAAGGCTCTGCAAATGCTTTGTAAAAGCTTGCTGTTCACACTGCTCTTATACAAGCTGAATCCTGTGTGAAACAGGCCTTACTTATGCATTTATATAAGAGTTAATAATATATATGTAATTAAAAAAAAATCCATTAATAATTCTATAAAATAAATCATATGTTGTTAGTAGTCACAGAAATAAGGAAATATAGGTTAAAAACAATTTGGTGTTATGGGCACAGGAAACAGAGTATAATCCTTGAAACATAATTTAATGTTAATTTCTCTTAATTCAGTACATGCATTAAAATTCTAAATAAATATTCTATTGTAGACACATCACAAATAATTGTTTCCTAAACTTGAGTAAATACATGGTCGGCATGTTGTAAAATATCACACAGAACACTTCTCTGTCTCACAGGACAGAAAACCATTTTTATTTATTTTTATCCTTTTTATTGTCTCTAATGCGTCCAAGCACCACAGAAAGGGTCATTGGATTCTGTTATATATTTCATCTTTTTTTATGTGGGACTGTATTCATTTTCCAGGTTTATGCCAGTGACAGACATTCATTAATGTAGGTTCCTGTGCAGTGTATGGAGCATGATGTATGATGGTTTCTTCCTATCTGCCAGGCTGATAAAGAGGTCTGTCATACACAGAGAGCTGATAAAGCTGTGCAGCCCAAAAGAGGCTCATGAGGGAAGACAAACATTTGCATTGTGCAGCTGAGACAACTGCTGGATGGCTAGCTCAGACACATCGGACAGATTCCTCTTGTGCCGAAAATACTTGCTTGGAACTCAGAAGTACACAGCCGATAATTTATTATTGTGCAGCAATTTTCAGCAAATGTATGTGTCAGGCAAAGCACTCATCCTCCCAAGCATACAAGCTTACAAATGAATGAGAAACACATTAAGGGTCATCTGTGAAACTGCTAAATGTGTTGATTAGTTCACACATGGCCTTGGTTCAGCTTATGAGGATGTCAACAAACCCAAGGCTGTAAAACTGTAAAGGGAAAATTAAAGCTCAACATTCTTGCAGAAGGGACTTAGGATCAACATAAAGTGATCGCTTGCAATAATAAAACCTTTGTAATTGTATTTCACTCATATCTTAACCACACATCCTATCAATGATTGCGTTCTTTATAATTCTTTTTGGTGTAAAAAAAACTAAATCTGGCCTTTCGAAAGCACCATTAAATCTGACAAACTGTCCTAGGTCATTTTATGTAAATGTAAAATTGTGGTCAGTAATGTGTCTAGCACCTAAGGTAAAGAAACCAAATGATTTTACTATCTCTAATGTTCTATGGGGGTTTTAAACCATGTGGATATATTCAGACCTTAGCAATGGTTGTAAATGTCTTAACAAAAAGTATAATACTTTCTTAATTGGGTAGTTCTGCCCTGGAACTGGTTCTGCTCCTAGAAGTCAAGTCCCGTACTCACTGCAATTTTTTTTTGTGTAAAAAGCAGCGGATTAAATGAAAAAAGACTGACCAATCGATGTACCAACACAAACGATGTTCGTGCAGCAATCTCCCGCACTTACTATTGTATTTTGACAGGGGGGTTCCCCCTGCCAGAATACACTGACCAGCGCTTGAAGCCATTGGCTGCAAGCTCTGAATGGATGCTGGTTCTCCATCATGTCCCTTTGACAAAAGGCAGGCAGACTGCTATAAACACTGACCGAAAGTCAGCCTGTTTCTGCTGAACCAGCCAATTTTCGGAGAGTGTGTACCCAGCATTAGTCATTGGTAATTTCTGGCATTGGATGCGGTTCTTGGCTGTGATAGAACTCAGCCCCCCTGGCAGGAATAAAAATCTGATAGATGTACTATTCAGTCCAAAACATTTTCAGCTGGATTTGGGCTTTATGTTGTAGAGCAGGGGTGTCAAACTGGCGGCCCTCCAGCTGTTGCGAAACTACAAGTCCCATAATGCCTCTGCCTTTAGGAGTCATGCTTGTAACTGTCAATCTTGCAATGCCTCATGGGACTTGTAGTTTGGCAACAGCTGGAGGGCTGCCAGTTTGACGCCTGTGCTGTACATCTTTTTTAATGGCCAAAAATGACAGATAGGGATTATTAGAATATTTCTGCAAACTTGATTTTTTTCACCAAAATTTCCCTCTACTTTTGCTTTGGTTAAATTTGAAACTACCTGTGATAAGTGAGAAGCCTAAAAACCCTAACTATTTAAAGCTATCCTTGATTGGCAGATAGTTTAAAAAAAGCCCTGATCACTCTATACCTTCATGTAGACGAAGTCAAGCACTCATTATCCTTTAATGACAATGATTCTGAGATGTACATGCAGTCATTGTCAGTCTCTATTGCTCTCTTCATCTCTCCCATTGCTGTCTGGCTTCTTTTCGTATGAATGGATATAAACATATTAAATTATTATATACACCATTATCCTAACTTGAACTGCTCAACTTCTAATGAATGGAGTTATTTTTAGCTTCCAACCAATAAATATGAATAAGGTAAAGTGAGGCAATGGTGACTCCAGAATGTACTCCCTAGAAAGGAGAGCACTATAATGAATGGATAATTATGTGCAAACACAGATCAATTCGTAAAGGTTAAAATGTAAAAACTAAAAAAAGTTTATTTAGGAATAAGCCTATATCCCCTTTTTTTGCATATATTTTGCAAAAAGCAACTTGAAAATTTTCAGATGGTATTACAAATATGGCAAGATATCTGAAAAACTAGCAAAAGCAAAAAGGGGCAGGACAATATATTATTGCAATGATCATTTAGGTTGTCTCCAGAAATCTCAAAAAAGATTAATCATGTCTCTTACAAAATACATTGGGTGCCTGCTTTTTAAAATATTTATTTATTTTATTTATTACAGGTACTTATTTATCGCTGTTAATTTATGCAGCGCTTTACATATATATTGTACATTCACATCAGTCCCTAACCCTCAAAGGGCATACAATCTAATGTCCCTAACTTACATTCATACATACACATACTAGGGCAATTTAGACAGGATCCAATTAACCTACCAGCATGTCTTTGGAGTGTGGGAGGAAACCGAAGTACCCGGAAGAAACCCACGCAGGCACAGGGAGAACATGCAAACTCCAGGCAGGTGGTGCCATGGTTTGGATTCGAACCAACAACCCTAGTACTGCCAGGCGGAAGTGCTAACCATTTTGCCACTGTGCTGCCCATAATATGCCCAAAATATGGTAATTTTTGAATGCTTCCACAGTCCTGGCACTACAGGACCTAAACAATTTTATAAATATACAGGAAATTAGATACATAATTTATGCCCCTTAAAAGCTTGAAGGTGCTTCTTAGATTTTGGGCCCCTCTATGTGGCTAGGCTGCAAAAAAGTCTCACATGCAGTATCCCCATAATCAAAAGGAAAAGCTGACAGTGTTTTGGAGTATAATACTAAGTACTGTGTTGGAGAAATAACCTATTAATTAACAGCTTTGCATAAAAAAATACATTTACATCTTCTTTCTTCATTTTCCAAAAATGTGCAGCAAAAAATTGATCTTTTAAAGATGCCACTAACTAAACATGTTGGAGAATCTATTTTACCAAATATGTTCATTTTGTGGGTGGTTCTCCTGTTCAGGATCTTCAGGGCCTCAAGAAACGTGATAGGTAGTCAGCAAATCAGATGCATCATTTATGCCCCTTGAAAAGGTGTGCCTCGTATTGTGGGCCCCTCTATAAGAGGGAGCAAAAGTAATCTGGGCTGTGGTGTAGTGGTGAGTAAGCCTATGCCTATGGCATGTGAGAAATAACTTATTAAAATGACAACTTTGTGAAATAAAATCAGTTTTTGTTTACTTTCTTCAATTTAGCTAGGCATGTGCGATTCATTTTGTGTGTATTCGAAATTCAGATGAACATTTTGTTATAGGGTGATTCAGATGTACCTGAATCTCCAGATCACAATAGTAATAAATTCCAACTAATCCCAGATAAATTATAACAAAACAACAAATTAATTTGTATTCATTCGCTTCATTCTGACCTTTTATTACTGTTGAAGCATCCAAAATAACAAAACGACTTAATGAATGATCCAAATTGATTCTAATCCATTTCATTTTTTCATTGCATTAACATTTTTTCTTTATTATAAAATATCCATTACATATGAAATGGAAACTCATTGCAATAAGTACAGTAAGGTACTGTATAAAAGTGAACTAAGATGATGATTCCTACTTAGACTGCTTTCAAACTGCTCTGTTCCTGCATTTTTGCTGCAGTACATGGTGTTTTTGATGCATTTTTGCCACCTTTGCGTTGCGTTTTTCCCCTGGACATGTGACTGGACAAAGCATTTCCCAGTGCATTTTTTTTACTGCACCAAGCATGAACCAAAAATGTAGCAAGCAGGACTTTGAAAAACGCAACTGAAATGCAAAGGGAAAGTGTGAAGAGTTCCACAGGATTTAAAGAATGCATTTTTCATACATTTTTCTTTTTTTTACTAAAAAAAACTATCAAAAACTGATCAGTGTGAAAGGGCCCATTTTGTGTTTGGGTTGGATGGAGGTGGATCTATCAGAATCTCCAAATCATAACATAATGAAAGAATCCAAAATGAATTTTGTTCCATTTGTAATGTTTCAGAGATTCTGATGGATCCACCTCCATCCCACCCAAAGAGAGTGCATAAGTAATCTCCCAAAATAGCAAATTAACACAGTAAAACAAATATAGCTAGTCTTCCAAAATAACCTCTGGATTACGGATCAATTTGAAACGACAAATGTACAAAATTAGTCCAAATATACAAAATGAATTCTGAAAATGAATCATTCTAACATAGCCAAAATTGACAAAACAAAATGGTTAACATAAAGTATAACTAAAGGCAAAACTTTTTTTTAGTTTTGGAGAGAGTGGAGAGGGATTAGAACACCTGTCTGTTTGTATTGTTTTCTGTGCCCCTGTTAAGGAGATTCCCCCTATTTGTCCTGTTTACCATTATCATTGAAAAGGAAAGTAAAAGAAAACCCCAAATTTTGGGTTGTCCCCAGAGGGGTAATCTTTCAATAGGGACACTAATTCTGCTGACCTGGGGGTCCATAAGGGTCTCCCATAATTTGCAGGGATTTCCTTTCACTTCCTGTATGGCTATGGTAAGTGAAGGGAGATCTCAGCAATGGGATGTAGATGGGATGTAAAAAAATACAACAGGGGTTATAACCCTCCTGTGCTCTAACCAAAATTTTAAAAAAAACATTTTGTCTATTGTTCTACTTTAAAAAAATTATCCAAAAATAAACACGTTTTCATTGTGCAACAACAACAGGGACAAGATAATCTGTGAATAAAGTCAGTAGATCAGTGTTGTTGATATACTGTAAACTGCCAGCAAACAGCTGGCAAAGAGTAAATAGAATTAATTCTTATCTTCAACTTTTCAACTAACTACTCTACGTGCAGTAGATAACCAGTTCTTTGGAGGGTATATACAGTTTTATATTCCAGTTCCAAGCCTTCCCACCCCTTCTACCATCACAGCAAGCATGCTGAACTTTTTGTTCGGTAATCAATAAAAGTCAGTAATTATAAGGGTCTTTTGTTTATTTTAAGCAGGTATTGCATTTCTATACATGTCCATGGAAATGCAAAACCCATTTGATGGCCGCCAGAAGAAAGTCAGCTGCAAGTCAAGTGCACCTATCAGCGGATTCTGAATGATTTCAGAAGGGGCTGAAACTGATGTCCAACTGGTAGCATCGACGTATACTCAAAGCCTGCCGGCACATACCCTAACCATAATAGCAGCATATATTATCACATAATTATTAGTGCTTCTGCACACAATTATTCTAACACCTATTACAAACTTCTTTAAACTCATCTGTTTTCTCAGTTTTTAGCTAAGTAGAGAGAGTTTTTTACTGCATCAGGAAGATGGTTTGATGATTAGCTCGGATGGCATTAAATCTAATTACAGATGATGAGGAAGGAAAGTAAGGGCGAACAGTGACTAGTGACACCACATCCCAAAGATTCTGCCTGTGTGCCCATGTATACCTCCTCTTTACCGGATAACTCAAAATTTCATGCAAGCTCCCCAACCCTTAATTAAGCAGTATTAGATCTGTTTTATCTGCATAGTAACACCAACTTTCTGTTTCATTTGCCTACACAATTTTCCTACTTTGGCCTCATTACCCACCCCCTGGCCCAATAGCAGCCACATGGGCTGCTATGTCTATAGTTACGTCATTGGTTGTCCCTGGTGCAGCACTGAAGAAAAGTATTGTCAGTGCATTTTCAACATTTTTCAAAAGTTTGTTGATCTATGTAATCAGTGAATGTGGAACACTCATTTCTACTCTCTTTCAAGGCAGCTAAATTAAATAATTTTGCATTCCTAAAAAAAAGAAAACTCAAGGAATGCTGCTTAGCTGATGTATCTAAAAAGTGTTTATAATAAGAACTAAATCATTAATTTTAGAATAAGTCTACTGTAATAATACTGGCTGGTATATTAAAGAATAACATTATTAATAAATTAGCTGTGAGTCTTGTGTAGCATTACCCCCTTAGGAGTCGCTGAGTTTTGAGTCCCCCTAAAGCTCTGCACAGCCAGGCTACACGCATTTTCTTCCACAGTTTGCACACTGGAGACAGTAAACAGTCCTTGAGCTTGTTATTTTTATTTTATTAAGGGGTTTAGAACTTGGATGGGGTCAAGGGGTGTATGGGATGCCCAAGGAACTTGAGGACATACTCCTTAGCAACTATGTACAGATGTGGACAAAAATAGTCAGTACTTTAAAAGCATTCCAGCTCTCTGGTGTACCTCCTAAGACCCCAGGTGACTCTTCCTCTTCAACCAGCTGCACTGAGGATGTTCCCTGGGCAAGGAGGCCCAGAAACTGCCAATTTAGCACAGCAGCCCCGTATGAGAAGCTAGTGGGGTTTCCATCTGATTGCCCTCTCCCCTTATCCAGCCCAGGGGGTGTAAGAGTACTCATGCTGTTTGCTCCTGATAGCCTAATGGGTTGGTGGCTGCCTTCAGGCCTTTCACTGGGCTGGCTTCTTCCCTGCTGCTTAGGATGTCCTCCCTGGGAGACGGTGATATAGAGGATATCCTCTTCTCCAGCACCTCCCCTCCTCCATAAGCTCTCAGGAGAGGTGGGAGGTCTCCAGAAGCTCTGACCTTCAGAACCTCCCTTTCCTGTCCTAAAGTGAGCTCCTGCTTAACTCACAGACTGACTCATCCCAGACTGCTACTCAGCCTCTGACTAACAAAAATACTACTTAGCTAACCTGTAGGGCGTTACACTTGAATGTTACTTTTATGCAGGGTTTATTTCTCAGAGAATAGGTGAAGGTATTTCCCCCTTCACCCCTTATTTCTATCCCTTACCTACCCACCTCTGAGCACCAGCCTTGTTTCCACCCACTACCCACCTCCTAGTACTGCCCCTTTTAGAAAAAACAGAACCAAGTATATTTTTTTGCTGCCAAGTAATTTGTATAGAATGTGTTAATGAGACCAAGAAAATCAATAAAATAGATACCCTACAGTCAGCAACAATAGTTCCCCTAGCAACAATTAATTTACCAGCAACAATAGATCTTCTGCAACAAATTACCCTTCCTCAGCAACAATAGATCCACCACAGAAGCAATAGATCCCTGTGAGTAAAGACAGATCTCCCAGCAGCCAGCAACCTAAGATTTCCTCCCTCAAAAATATATACCCCCAGCAACAATAGATCCCCATCAGTGAGCATCAATGAACCCTCCAGCACACCCCAGCACCCCTTGCCATTACATACATTCAATGCTGGAGGTGCCAGAACTGCCCCCCCCCCCCCCCCCACACAAACACACACATTCCCACTGAAAAAAAAGCCCTGCTATTACCAGATCACAATGTTATCTGTAAATACAGTGCTGGAGTTGTATTATGTAAAGCAATATTAAGCATTTTTATTAAACTCTTATAAGATTTGCTATTTCCTGAATCACGTGTGCATATACAGATACTCCTTTTAGTAAAGATAGTTATACATGGCATCTGTTCAGGTAGAAAGGTCAGCACAGAATTCTGACCTAGTGATTCTTGCCAAGTCAAGTGAAGCAAAAGAATTGCATGTCTGCAAAGCAAGCCCCTGCTTTAATTGGTAATGATAGCAGGTATTCACAGTAAAGTCATTGCTAAAAGAAAACAAAAAGTATCCAATATAGTAATTTATTACCAGTCAGTGGGTTTTGCACACTGGGTTGCTTTACCCCTGCAGTGGCCAGAGAAAGCAAAAAGGTACTCTAACACTTAGTCGAAAATGGAAGCCCTGCTGCTAGCAGAGATGCATGGTGGTCAAATGATTGCCTATGCCATTAGCTTGGTAATGTTTTCTCTATTGTAAACTCAGATCCCTGTGTTCCTTGTGTGCATCAGCTGCAGATTGAAGGCTTTCTAGTTTGTGTTCTATTTGTGCTGCCAATCACTCCTCTGCTATCCACCAAGTGAATTTTAAGGAGCCATGTTTTTCTCTCGTTATTGACAGACATCTGTTGAACAAACTGTGCCCTCTGACACTCAAAAGGGAAAGAGCTATGTATTCATTTATGACATCAAAATGACTTTTTTAAGTTAATCTAGTTTCAGTAAAGATTATTTAAGTTATAGTTTTATTTATGGTTTCAGAAAGGTGAAAATTGTTTCACCCTTTTATATATAGTATTTATTTATTTATTACAGGTACTTATATAGCGCCATCAATTTACACAGTGCTTTACACACACACACACATATATACAGTATTGTGTATTCACATCAGTGCCTGACCTCAAGGAGCTTACAATCTAAGGTATCTAACTCACATTCATACATATACATACTAGGGCCCATTTGGTTAGGAGCCAATTAACATATTAGCATATCTTTGGAGTGTGGAAGGAAGTCCATGCAGGCACAAGTTTAAATATTTTTGTGGTTTTTCTAGGTTGTATAATGCTCTAGCCACGTGGCTATTTGCAGTTTATAATAACCCATCATCACCTGTGCTTGAAGCAGACATATTGTAACATCAGATGCTCTTTGCTAATGTACAGCATACATGATTCTTTTTTTTTTCTGTTCAGCCAGTGGTTTTAAGGGGAAAAAAAGAACCAATTCCCCCATCCACGCATTCGATGTGAATGGGGGATTCGCTCCCTCTGAGCTATCGTATTCTGACAGTGGGGATCCTTCCCAGCTGGCAGAATACAACAAGCAGTGTTGCTGGCTATAGCCAGCAGCACTGATCATTTGGGAAAAACCCGACAGGCTGATTGTACTCGATCAATAGATCCAAGTATGACCAGCTTAATTCTTATATGTCTCATGTAAGACAACACTGACATCAACACCACCAGTGACAAATAGTCCACTTTCAGTGTTGCCTTTCACTTTTTATTTGTCTCTAAAAAGTGGTTCTAAAACCTTTACCTCAAAGCATCACTATACTCACCTTAATTTCAGTGGTACACCATCCACAGAATTCTCCACTGAAATCTTCAGGCGTCCAGCATCTGGATCACTGTCATTGGCTGGAACAAAATAACATCACTCCAGCGCATGCCCAAGAGTTTTGCCAACTTTGGCATTGCTGAATTTGTGCAGTGAGCTGGCATGTAAGCAGCTTTAATGCAGAAGACACAAAGCATGTTTCTTCTGCATTAAAAATCCTACCTGTCCAATTATTTTAATTTTCTAGCCTAAAATTCCACTTTAATGCATTCCCTGCATTAGGGTAAAAAATGTTTAGGCATCATTATTGCCCTCTCCCCTCCTTATACCTAGTTCTCACTTGATCCAGAGCCATAACCATCTACAGTAGCTATGTCTTGTCTTCTCACTCTCACAGGCTTTGCTTGTGCTGTTGTCAATCAAATCCTGTGACGAGGGGTGGGGCTGAGCTGCACTGTTCATGTCTATGGATGCAAGCAGTAAGGCTTGGGATCGAGCAAGCAGGTGTGCCACCTTGAGAAGTGGCTTTGGGGTTGGGGTTTGGGGTCTCTCTGTGCAATTCCATTACACAGAGCAGGTAAGTATAACATTTATTTAAAAAAAAGTTTCCTTTGCAATCACTTTAAAGCTGAACTCCAGGATCCTACAACTTTATAATTTTCAGATCCTCTCTTAAGCAGCTATAAAAACACTCATAAAGTTTAAATCAACATAGCTTACTTTTTTGTATTCCTTGAGTTTTGGGACCCTGTAATGTTATCTTGATAAAGAAAAAAAACCCAGCTTCCACTCTTTGAAAGGAGGACTTCTTGCATTGCCACACATCACATCCGTGGGGTGTTAAAGAATTACACTTCCCATGGTGCAATGGAAGAAGCAGGAAGTCATGGGAGGGTGTGCCGGCAAAGCTGATGCTGTGCTGAGGGTAGAGTGCGAGCTGAGTTGATCATGGAGATGAACTCTGAGTTATGGGCAGAGGTGGGGTTAAGAGAATATCAGGGCTGGGTTTGAGCTGAGGGCAGAGTTGTGTTGTTATGCTTATGAGTGGGAGGTACAGTCCAGGAGTCTGACACTTCCCAGACTCCTCCTTTACACTGGCATAAAACTACAATGGGGAAGTTACAAGACCTGTGGATGTGGGGAAAAAGGAAACAGCAGCCACCAGTCTTACAGAACGGACATCACAGGGAAGGAAGCCTGTGATTTAAATAATGCACATTCATTTTCTCTTAAACTACAGCCTGGGAAAACAAATGGAGCACATGTCTGCTCAAGGTAGGAAAGTACTAGAAGCAACATAGAAAAATGTTTCTGCCCTGAGTGCTGCTTTATCACCTTGTCTTGTTTGCAACAATGGTTACCTTAATACTGTTCCTTATCCTCCTGAGCACTAACTAGTGATATTAAAGTCTGATTTTTATTAATAACATGGTATTGGTATTGCACAATATGCCAATACTTGAACAAAAATTAGCTGCATGGTCGAGTTGCCAGAAAATATCTTTACTGCGGCAATGCCACAAAAAAAGCCTGGTTACAATATACCTGACAACACCTTGTCACGCCTCTCTGGGCTTTTTTGTGGCATTGATCTAGTAAAGGCTTCTTTCTGGCAACTCCACCATGCATCTCATTTTTGTTCAAGTATTGTCTTATTGTGATCCTTAAAACAACCACACTGTCTTTTTCCAGAGCATGCAGTAAATGATGAAAGTGAAGCTTTTCATCTTTTAGCTAGCTGTCTCATCACACAGCGGAAGCAAAAACATCACTTCCGCTTTCAACGCAAAACATGTTGTCACTTTTACACTTGCAAATAATGTAGTGTTTCCATTTTTTGTCTAACCCCTGTATATATACAGTATATATATATTGAACTAATGTACTAATACTGAAAAATAAACATTTTAAGACATGGCAAGCTGTGCTTGTTGGTATATTTTAATTCATAAAAGCAGCAAGGAAAGGCAAAGTATGATATTAAATGTTAGATTTTTCAAACACATAAAGAACATTAAATGATTTCACTCTTACTCACTTGTACAATGCACAGGCAAATGGCAGCAACTCAGAAGCAAGTCAAAGCAACCTCTGCCACACTTCATTTCCACTATGATCTTAGTGCAGGTTAAAAATATTTCCCTTGACAATACACATGCAAAGTGATAATAAAGTACTGCAGTATAACTATAGGATATTTTTTTCTTACATGATTTTTCCTGTTAAAAAAACCCAAAGATGAATATAGGACTGTCAATTTCTCTTAGATAAGCCTCTGATATGTTGTCAGGTCCAGTACATAATGCAAACGATGTTAATACTGTTGGGTTGATTTACAAAAGGACTAGTGACTGCTTACTTAGCAAAATTAATTTTGGCATAGATTAGTGAATAGGATGAAGTTTAGTAAATAGTGTGAATCTTTGTTTAATATGAAAACCCATTCATGTGCAAGTGCCAAGATAACAAGTGCTGGTATCCTGTAAAAGAAGACATGGCCAGATACTGTATGTATGGATCTGCCCAGAGATCACTAGGCCAACATTGAATGAAAGTAAATGTGGTTTATTTGAGGAAACAGCACAAATGACAAGCACAACAATACATACAAACATCCAATACACCAAAAAATACAAACCCCGGTGAAACTCTATAAGGTGAACCTAATCAGTGAAAGTGAATACAACTAAACAAACCTACCTAAACTAACTAACTAACTAAACTAAGCTATGTAAAAATAGCAGGATAAATAGTTAGGAAACAGGAACAGGATGACAGGTTATAAGGAGCAGAGCACATGGGGCACACAGGCAAAACACTGAGGCAGTATGGAATAGTAAGGGAGGGACTAAATATCCTCCCAGCAGCCATCATCAGGTAAAGACTAATTGCTGGGATTTGTTGGCTACTGAGAGACACACACTGGTGGACACAGAGATTACACCCTTCAGACAGTATTATTTACATCAACTGTAGACCTATTTTAGATGAGTAATTGATTTATTTCACTTTTACATTATTGCTTCGCTTAAATAAAGCAACACCACCCTGATCCAATTTATATCATATTGAAAAGATAGTTTTGGCTGTAATACCTGATTTTTTTTTAATCAGTATCTGAGCTTAACCATGAAGGCAGTGGCAGACATGAAGAGATGGCAGGAGTTTGTACTATTGGCAGGTCATGTGAAAAACCCCCACGGCCAAAGCCTAGTCTTGGGAGCGGTATATTTGCCAGTGCCAATCCCTTAGTCAGGGAGATTATTGGCAGGTCGGCAGAAGTGGCAGATGTTGGTAACAGTGGCAGGCCAACAGAGGTTTCAGGGGCTGGTAATGGTGGCAGGGGCAGGTCAGGAGAAGTGGCAGGAACTGGTAGTGATGACAGGCAGGTCAGGGGCGGTGGCAGGTGCTGGTAATGGTGGCAAGCCAACAGCAGTTGCAGAACCCTATTGTGCATTTTTTGCTCCCTTTTGGATAATAGCATGGGATCTGCTATTTTCTGCTTGTATCAGAGATCCAAAAGGGTGGCCAACCAATACTGGTTCATATTGGCATGAATCCTAGGGTCTATGCACAGGAATTTCAGCATGAATGAGCCATTTTCCCTAAATTTCCTGTGGCAAAGGTCCCCAGGTCTTTAGTGTCACTGAGAACAGCAGTGTATGTATGTGTATGTAACTTCAACCAAAAATTTAAACCTAAAGCACCAAGCCCAGCCACAAGTAAAAATAAATATAAAAATGTGAAATTAATGAAAGAGAACTCCAAGAAAAGAGGGGAGGTACAGAATAATATGCAGCTCACCGTACTGAAGTTCACAATAATGTAGCACCATGCAATATATTGCAGTGTACAGTGGGGATTGAAAGTTTGGGCACCCCAGCTAAACATTTGTATTAATGTGCATGAAGAAGCCAAGGAAAGATGGAAAAATCTCCAAAAGGCATCACATTACAGATTAGACATTCTTATAATATGTCAACAAAAGTTAGATTTTATTTCCATCATTTACACTTTCAAGATAACAGAAAACAAAAAAATGGCATCTGCAAAAGTTTGGGCACCCTGCAGAATTTATAGCATGCACTGCCCCCTTTGCAAAGCTGAGACCTGCCAGTGTTATGGATTGTTCTCATTCATCGTCTGGGAAGACCAGGTTATGTCAATCTCAAAGGTTTTAAATGCCCAGACTCATCTGACCTTGCCCCAACAATCAGCACCATGGGTTCTTCTAAGCAGTTGTCTAGAAAACTGAAACTGAAAATAGTTGATGCTCACAAAGCTGGAGAAGGCTATAAAAAGATAGCAAAGCGTTTTCAGATGTCAATATCCTCTGTTCGGAATGTAATTAAGAAATGGTAGTCATCAGGAACAGTGGAAGTTAAAGCAAGATCTGGAAGACCAAGAAAAATATCAGACAGAACAGCTCGCAGGATTGTGAGAAAAACAATTCAAAACCCACGTTTGACTGCACGATCCCTCCAGAAAGATCTGGCAGACACTGGAGTTGTGGCACTATAAAGAGATACTTGTACAAATATGGTCTTCATGGAAGAGTCATCAGAAGAAAACCTCTTCTACGTCCTCACCACAAAAATCATCATTTGAACTTTGCAAATGAACATATAGACAAGCCTGATGCATTTTGGAAACAAGTTCTGTGGACCGATGAGGTTAAAATTGACTTTTTGGCCGGTAAGAGCAAAGGTACGTTTGGAGAAGAAGGGGCACAGAATTTAATGAAAAGAACCTCTGTCCAACTGTTAAGCATGGGGTTGGATCAATCATGCTTTGGGGTTGTGTTGCAGCCAGTGGCACAGGGAACTTCTCACGCGTAGAAGGAAAAATGGATTCAATAAAATTTCAGCAAATTTTGGATGGTAACTTGATGCCATCTGCGAAAAAGCTTAAGTTAAAGAGAGGATGGCTTCTACAAATGAATAATGATCCTAAACACACCTCGAAATCCATGGGGGATTACATCAAGAGGCGTAAACTGAAGGTTTTGCCATGGCCTTCACAATCTCCTGACCTCAACATAATTGAAAAATCTATGGATAGACCTTAAAAGAGCAGTGCGTGACAGACAGCCCAGAAATCTCAAAGAACTGGAAGACTTTTGTAAGGAAGAATGGGCAAAGATACCTCAAACAAGAATTGAAAGACTCTTGGCTGGCTACAAAAAGCGTTTACAAGCTGTGATACTTGCCAAAGGGGGCAGTGCATGCTATAAATTCTGCAGGGTGCCCAAACTTTTGCAGACGCCATTTTTTTGTTTTCTGTTATTTTGAAAGTGTAAATGATGGAAATAAAATTAACTTTTGTTGACATATTATAAGAATGTCTAATCTGTAATTTGATGCCTTTTGGAGATTTTTCCATCTTTCCTTGGCTTCTTTATGCACATTAATACAAATTTTTAGCTAGGGTGCCCAAACTTTCGATCCCCACTGTATACTCTTGAGTCATTATAAAATAAAATAAGACAGTCCACCAGTGACAATAAACATCTTTCCTTTTGTGAGTTTAAAACATTCTGATGACACCACCAAAGTGTTCTTCCACCACCAATTAGATTAAATAAACTCACCAGAGTGATATGCTGGTCAAATCATAAACCAGCAAAAACATCTGCTGCTCTGGGAGTAACGGTCTGCAGGCTGCGGTTTTATATCCAGGGGCTTCTTAAAACTGCACATTTGTATATTTCAATCACTCATAGAAGGAAAAAGAAGAAGGGAGCTTCCATAGCATAAAATCATTAACCAGGTTTATTAATATAAAATCAACAAAAAGTCACTCACATTTTAAAGTGCCTCCCCTGACACAAGTAAGATCGTATACAATTGTAAACTGGGTTGTCTCCAATACAAGATCGCGAGAACTTCGCCATGAGTGGTGATGAACCCCGCCGTGCGTGGTGATGTCAACCCCAGGCCCTGCCATACATGTTTCGTCACTTGACATTTTCTGGGAGTGAGGGAGCTAGGAGGTAATGCCACCACGCATGGCGGGGTTCAGTCTCATGGTCTGGTATTGCGGCCGGAGACAACCTAGTTTACATTTTTACACGTTCTTACTTGTGTCAGTGGAGATACTTTAAAATGTGAGTGGCTTTTCCACATTTTGGATTGATATATTTTTAATGGTTATACCATAGAGAATAGCACCTGCCTTGAGAGTTCTGGTTGTTTTTTGAGGCACTTGATTAGGTTGTGGTGCAGTCCACTATAATACACCTAATGGCTTGTTTACAGGAGACTGAAACCGTTGCTTCCAGTTTCTAACATCACACAGTGGGAAGAACAACATACATTCCTGTGTCTCAGGAACAGGATGCCGCTGGTCGCATCCTTACCAGGCTCTCTGATTGCACAGTAGAGCCTGGTAAAGGTGGAGGCAGCAAGAGGAGGGACCTCCTTCGCCACCAGTAAAAGTAATGCAGCGGCTTTTTAGCTGCTCAGATTACTTTTACAAGATGTGGAATCACTGGCCCTTAAAAATGACATCTCAGTGATTGCTGCAGACTGAGATGTCACTGTTCCTATTCAAGGATGTCCACTTACGTTCTATGGGCAGGAAGTGGGTAAACCTTTTTGAAATGTCCCAAATGACATTTGATTCATTCATATGTGGTGACATGAGGTAAGGCTGGGTGCTTTAAATAAAAAGCGTCTGCATTTTTTTGCAACACACTGCAACCCACAACAAAGCAGCATTGTGGTATGAACAGGGCACATAGAAAACAGTTGTTTTTAATCTGCCCTAGCAGTGAGGCTGTGTTGATCTGTTCTGATTAAAGCATACAGTTGCAAGAAAAAGTATGTGAACCCCTTGGGATTACGTGGAGTTTTGCATGAATTGGGCTTAAAATGTGCTCTGAACGTCATCTAAGTCACAACAATAGATGAACACAGTCTGCTGAACATAATACTACACAAACATTAGATGTTGCCATGGTTTAATTGCACATAGCATGTAAACATTCACAGTGCAGGGAGGAAAAAGTACGTGAGGCCCTAGCTTAATGACTTCTCCCAGAGCTAATTGGAGCCAGGAGTGAGCCAACCTTGACTCCAATCAGTGTGATGATATTGGATGTGTTGCTGACAGCTGTCCTGCTCTTAAAAAACACACACCTGTTTTGGGTTTACTGGTTTCAAGAAGCACTGTCTGATGTGAACCATGCCTCGCAGAAAAGAGCTCTCAGAAGACCTACGATCAAGAATTGTTGGCTTGCATGAAGCTGGAAAGGGTTACAAAAGTATCTCCAAAAGCCTTGATGTTCATGTGTCCACGGTAAGACAGACTGTCTACAAATGGAGAAAGTTTAGCATTGTTGCTACTCTCCCTAGGCATGGTCGTCCTGTAAAAATGACTGCAAGAGCACAGCGCAGAATGCTGCATGAGGTAAAGAAGAATCCCAGAGTGTCAGCTAAAAACCTACAGAAATCTCTGGCACATGCTAACATTTTTGTTGACACATCTACAATAAGGAAAATATTAAACAAGAATGGAGTACATGGGGGAACACCACGGAGGAAGCCATTGCTGTCCAAAAAGAATATTGCAGCACGTTTGAAGTTTGCAAAAGAGTACCTGGATGTTCCACAGCACTACTGGCAAAATATACTGTGGACAGATGAAACCAAGACTGAGTTGTTTGGGAAGAACACACAACACTATGGGTGGAGAATAAAAGGCACAGCACACCAACATCAAAACCTCATCCCCACTGTAAAACATGGCGGAGGGAGCATCATGGTTTGGGGCTGCTTTGCTGCCTCAGGGCCTGGATGGATTGTTGTCATTGATGGGAAAATGAATTCCAGAGTTTATCAAGACATTTTGCAGGAAAATGTACGACCATCTGTCCGCCAACTGAAGCTCCGCAGAGGATGGGTGATGCAACAGGACAATGACCCAAAGCATACAAGTAATTCAACAAAACAATGGCTGCAACAGCACAGAATACGCCTTCTGGAGTGGCCCAGTCAGAGTCCTGACCTCAACCCGATTGAATTGCTGTGGCATGACCTTAAGACAGCGATTCACACCAGAAATCCCAAGAATATTGCTACACTGAAACAGTTTTGTGAAGAGGAGTGGTCCAAAATTACTCCAGATCGTTGTGCAGGTCTGATCTGCAACTACAGGAAACGTTTGGTTGAGGTTATTGCTGCCAAAGGAGGGTCAACCAGTTATTAAGTCCAAAGGTTCACATACTTTTTCCTCCCTGTGCTGTGAATGTGTACATGTTATGTGCAATTAAACCATGGCAACATCTAATGTTTGTGTAGTATTATGTTCAGCAGACTGTGTTCTTCTATTGTTTTGACTTAGATGACGTTCAGAGCACATTTTATGCCCAATTCATGCAAAACTCCACGTAATCCCAAGGGGTTCACATACTTTTTCTTGCAACTGTATGTGAACCCTCACCTTATATAACAACCAATTCAATTTAAAATCGAACCAAAGGGCAAAACATTTGGGTATACATAAAAAAACATTATGAACCATTGTTTTCACCTTTTCTTTAAGTGATTACATACGCTTTGTTCTTACCTGTATAAGAAGCTCAGAGAGCTGGGGGAGGACAAACAGCAGCACACTGATCTTCCCAGTAAATGGCAGAATATTGTAGGAGAGCAGGAAACTGACCATGCTGTGCTCACAGGCATAGCGTGGTCAGTTTTTCATAGAAAAGCAAATAGACTGGCAGGAACACCAGGGATTTCACACAAAGGAAGAAAAAGAACAGGATACTTTTATATACACGTATATGGTACAACATCCAGATGAAGTTGCTGCACATGGTGTGAATGAGCCCTCAAAGAGCAGCTGTAGTTAATCTCTTTCCTAACATTGCATTTTCCTCCTGTCAGCATGTTCCCTGTCAGCACATCTGCATGCAGTGCAGCCTGATTAGCTCTTAGTGTTATAATCCATTTCCCAGTCTGCATGCCACAAAATGGATTGAAGTGACTGTTACCAAGATAAATTCAGGTACCTAAAATAGTTGCATCTGAAAATATGTTTTTTTAATACATAACTGAATAAATTGATGGGTTTTTTTTCCTAAGCTGCCTTGGGTTAGATGTTAAAGCAATGTAAATGTAATTTAAAAAAAAACGAATGTGCTGTAGTCAAACCTTTATCATGTAACTGTACCTAGGTGAATTGTGCAGCTTGAAAAAAATACCAAGTTCTGACATTGCTATTTACCAGCTACCCAGACCTTAAACTGCAATTTAATAAATTCTGGTTTTATGTGCCACTGCTGAATTTGCAGACATTCAATTCTTTTTTTCAAACAGTCTGAGGCCTGGTAACTCTCATATAAAACTCAATGTAACATTGAAGGAAAGGCTTCCAAACTATAACAACATGAATCAAACTTAATATACTCTACAATGCCATACTTCTGCAACAATTGGGTATTGACTATAATACATTTCCTTTAACATGCTGGCTGCATTTCATATTTTCAATACTAGCGGTTTTAACCATGGGAGTTTTATTTGGCTATCTCAGCTCACAGTAGTGGTAACTTACAGGGACCTGCAGGAATACAAGTGACTTGCCATTGCCAGCAGAGTTGACAGCTTTCTTGGATGTGACCAGTTCTCCCTGCAGCTATCACACACCACAGTCCCTCTAAGTGTAGTGCTTCTTTATAGGTTTGAAATATAAAACTAAAAGAAATTTCTTTCAAGACTTCTATTGAATGCACATAGAGCAACCACTTAGAGAAATATTTCTTTCTTTCTATAAAAGTATTTTATTGAGCCAGGGGCGGACTGAAAACTCATGGGGCCCCCGGGCAATAGGGGATCATGGGGCCCCTGTGTCCTTGCCCAAACTCCAAAAAGCCTATGAAAAAGGTACCAGGGGCATCTCATGGGGCCCCCTACTGACCCCGGGCCCTCGGGCAATGCCCAAGTTTCCAAATGGTCAATCTGCCCCTGTACTGAGCTTTCTTGTGATATATCTGATATGATCATCTTGTAGCACCTGGACTTGGAACGTCTGTGAGAAAAGCAGACAACATATCTGGCAGTACTACATACCTGTAGTTTAGGTGTGGAGGGGATTTTTGAAACAATAAAGTGGTTCTAAAGGCTCAAGGTTTTTTACCTTCATGCATCCCCCCAGCCCTACCCTAATACTCACCTAAGCCCCCTCGATTTAGCGATGTGCACTGGAGTCTCAGCTATCCCAGGATGCCTACTCCTCATTGGATGAGACAGAAGCGGGAGCCAGAGGAGGATCCAGGCTACTCTGTGAAAAACCACTACACAAAGCAGGTAAGTATAGACATGTTTGTTTAACCACTTGCCCTCTGGAGGATTTACCCCCCCCCCCTTCCTGACCAGGCCATTTTTTGAAAATGTAACGGTCATGCAACACTTTCCCCACAAATAGAGCTTTCTTTTGGTGGTATTTGATCGCTTTTGCGGTTTTAATTTTTTACACTATAAAAATTCTGTTATGTCTTTGCTAAAATAAATCCGAATACATGTAAATTAATTGGTTTACGTGAAAGCTATAGTCTACAAATGGCGGTATATATACTGGAATCTTTTTTTTCTATACTCATAATGGTGGCGATCAGAAACTTATAGCAGGATTGCGGCGGGCATTCTGACACTGGGGGGAACTGACTGTCACTGACATCCTAGGTGACACCAATACAGTGATCAGTGCTATTAAAAAGAACTAGCACTGTACTAATGACACTGGGCAGGAAAGGGGTTAACATATGGGGCGATCAAAGAGTTAACTGTGTGCTGTGTTTTACTGTGTGAAAGCAGTGTGCTGGAGCTGACGGGAGAGATCTGTATTGTTTACATACAGACCTCTCCTCCGTCAGTGTTCCTCGGCGATCACCGGGTGCTGGCGGGGAATCTCCGGCAGGGACCCGGTGATCGACAGCTGTAGCCAGCAATGGTGCGTGCGCCCCCTACCCAGTATATATACATGATTTTGTGCAGCCCTGCTGCCCTGTAGCAGTAGTTCAGCTATAGGGTGGTCAGGAAGCGGTTAAGAAAATGAAATAAAATAAGCCTTTAGAATTATCAAGTTAATTATATAAAGTTAGTTTCATAAATTTTAATATGTCCTTATAGAATAAAGTATACTGAAAGTCACTACTTTGTTGAAGGAATACTCTTAGTTGGAGATGACAAAATTATATTTTGGTGTAAGACAAAAGATATAATTGCTATATCAAAACAACTTTGATTATGAGAAGTTGTAAAGCTCCTCACTATGATATTGCAGTCCATATACAGGCTTATTTCAATGTAAAATCAAATGAAAACTGCATACTCAGCTGTTCATACAGTTTTCATTTGATCTTACATAGGAATAAACGTATGTATAAATAAATGCTCTGTTATCGCTACATGTTTCCCTGTGTGTAAACTGACATGCAGTTAAAGCAAAACAGGAAGGGATGAAATTATTGGGAAAAACAGATCAGACATACATAAAATCAATGTATGAAACATAGAAAACACAATGAAATAGTTAGGCTGCAGATGGCAATAAGTGCATGATCACCAGCGATGCAGGCTTTAGGGAATGTAAGTTCAATCCACGATATGTTCTGGAGAGAACATGGCTGGTTCCTTTTCATCAGTTCTTAAAATGGAGTCTGAGCTCCCAGGATGCACCTGTTTCCTTTTCTTAGAATGAAGGATAATTGGAGTTTTTAATAACTAAACAGTTTCTGCAAAAGAGTAAATTTATTCCACGTGGTCTTGAGGCCAAATACGATATTGCAGAGAGAACACATAATACATTTCCCTGCTGAAGGTACAACAATAAATCTGGACTGCAATATCATGGTGTGGCAATTCAATTCAAGATTCACTTTACCTAATTCTCAACTCAAGGTGACCGTGGAAATGCCCCTCCCTAAAAAGGCATGGTTCTTAGTGTGTGGTTGAGACTTAGGCAGTATAAAGGAAGAGCTGAAAGGGAGGGATAGTTGCTGTTATACAGTGGGGATCAAAAGTTTGGGCACCCCAGCTAAAAATTTGTATTAATGTGCATAAAGAAGCCAAGGAAAGATGGAAAAATGCCTGTGAGCACAGCATGGTCAGTTTCCTGCTCTCCTACAATATTCTGCCATTTACTGGGAAGATCAGTGTGCTGCTGTTTGTCCTCCCCCAGCTCTCTGAGCTTCTTATACAGGTAAGAACAAAGCGTATGTAATCACTTAAAGAAAAGGTGAAAACAATGGTTCATAATGTTTTTATATGTATACCCAAATGTTTTGCCCTTTGGTTCGATTTTAAATTGAATTGGTTGTTATATAAGGTGAGGGTTCACATATGCTTTAATCAGAACAGATCAACACAGCCTCACTGCTAAGGCAGATTAAAAACAACTGTTTTCTATGTGCCCTGTTCATACCACAATGCTGCTTTGTTGTGGGTTGCAGTGTGTTGCAAAAAAATGCAGACGCTTTTTATTTAAAGCACCCAGCCTTACCTCATGTCACCACATATGAATGAATCAAATGTCATTTGGGACATTTCAAAAAGGTTTACCCACTTCCTGCCCATAGAACGTAAGCGGACATCCTTGAATAGGAACAGTGACATCTCAGTCTGCAGCAATCACTGAGATGTCATTTTTAAGGGCCAGTGATTCCACATCTTGTAAAAGTAATCTGAGCAGCTAAGAAGCCGCTGCATTACTTTTACTGGTGGCGAAGGAGGTCCCTCCTCTCGCTGCCTCCACCTTTACCGGGCTCTACTGTGCAATCAGAGAGCCTGGTAAGGATGCGACCAGCGGCATCCTGTTCCTGAGACACAGGAATGTATGTTGTTCTTCCCACTGTGTGATGTTAGAAACTGGAAGCAACGGTTTCAGTCTCCTGTAAACAAGCCATTAGGTGTATTATAGTGGACTGCACCACAACCTAATCAAGTGCCTCAAAAAACAACCAGAACTCTCAAGGCAGGTGCTATTCTCTATGGTATAACCATTAAAAATATATCAATCCAAAATGTGGAAAAGCCACTCACATTTTAAAGTATCTCCACTGACACAAGTAAGAACGTGTAAAAATGTAAACTAGGTTGTCTCCGGCCGCAATACCAGACCATGAGACTGAACCCCGCCATGCGTGGTGGCATTACCTCCTAGCTCCCTCACTCCCAGAAAATGTCAAGTGACGAAACATGTATGGCAGGGCCTGGGGTTGACATCACCACGCACGGCGGGGTTCATCACCACTCATGGCGAAGTTCTCGCGATCTTGTATTGGAGACAACCCAGTTTACAATTTTATACGATCTTACTTGTGTCAGGGGAGGCACTTTAAAATATGAGTGACTTTTTGTTGATTTTATATTAATAAACCTGGTTAATGATTTTACGCTATGGAAGCTCCCCTCTTCTTTTTCCTTCTATGAGTGATTGAAATATACAAATGTGCAGTTTTAAGAAGCCCCTGGATATAAAACCGCAGCCTGCAGACCGTTACTCCCAGAGCAGCAGATGTTTTTGCTGGTTTATGATTTGACCAGCATATCACTCTGGTGAGTTTATTTAATCTAATTGGTGGTGGAAGAACACTTTGGTGGTGTCATCAGAATGTTTTAAACTCACAAAAGGAAAGATGTTTATTTTCACTGGTGGACTGTCTTATTTTATTTTATAATGACTCAAGAGTATACAGTATGTTTACTATATAGTGTCATGATTTACTGATTTGTTGGGGTAGTAGATCTTTTGATTTGTTGTGTTACTGTATGTTATAGATTGAGCTTGCACTTGTCTGCACTTTGCACTTTTTCATCAATGAGATACATGTATATATTATTTAGATGTTATATAAGGGAAAGTTTACATAATTTTTTTCTTGCACTTTGTAAGTGGAGATGGTACATGATATGATATTGTATTTTCACCTTTTTTAGCATATCGCACTTTTATAATAACAGGGTGCAGATTAAAGTTAGTCGGGCAAGTGCAGCTAGCGTTGCTCCACATTTTGGATTAATAAACAAGCCAATACCAGTTTGAACAAACATCAGATCACACCGATCTTGGTGTGATCTGATGCTTAGGAGAAGACATCTGGCGGGAGATTTACTAAACCTGGCACACGCAGAATCTGGTGCAGCTGTGCATGGTAACCAATCAGCTTCTAGGTGTTACTGTGAAAGCTTAATTGAACAAGCTGAAGTTAGATGCTGATTGGTTATTATGCACAGCTGCTCCAGATTCTGTGTGCACCAGGTTTAGTAACTCTCCCCCCTGCGGTCTAATAGACTGCCAATTTCTCTAAAAATAGGACTCGTCACAGCCCATGCTATCACAAGGGGTGGTGTTCATCCCTTGTGATAGCAATAAAAGTCTTCAAGAAAAAATAAATAAAAGGGACAGTGTACAAAAAAACCCAAATCAAATATATAAGATAAATAAAATGTTTTAAAATTGCCCCACCCCACCATGCTCACGCACAAATGTGAATGAATGCGTTGGTCCCATACGCATATGTAAACGGCAATCAAAATGTGAGGTATCACTGTGAACGTCAGGGCAAGAGCAATAATTCTAGCATCAGACCTCTTGTTTAACTCTAAACTGTTAACCTGTAAAGTCTTTTCAAGCATTGCCTATGGAGATTTGTAGGTACCGTACTTTGATGCCGTTCCACAGGTGTACACAATTTTAAAGCGTGATGTTTGGTATCTAGTTACTTAACACAACATCATTTTTTATATTTTACCAAAAATTGGGTATTATAATAGATTTTTTGCATTCAAATTAAAATTTATTTTAATAAAAAACTTCTGTGCAAATACCGTGTGACATAAAAATATGCAATATCAACCATCTTATTCTCTAGAGCCTCTGCTTAAAAAATATTATGTTTGGAGGTTCTTAGTAGTTTTCAAGCAAATAAAAATTCCTCACATGTAGGAGAGGAATGTCAAAATTGGCCCGGACTTGAAATGGTTAAAAAAAAAAAAGTTAAAAAAGAAAAAAAAGGTAACAATGCAAGGCACCGGCTCTAATTACCTGTATAGAATGGGCACCAGCCCACACGTTAAAATGACTTGTGTGAACCGCTGGTGTAAACAAGCCCCTATTATCCAATCACAGGTTGAGGGTGGACCTTTGCACTGTCAGTTGTTCCTAAAGAGTAGCAGCAGGAACATCTCTACCAATTCTCACAAACAGTCACTATTAATTCCCAGCTTCTTAGAAAAAAAAAAAAAGCACACATGCCTCCAAAGGCCCCTCAAATTATATTGCAGACTGCTATGAACTTTGGAGGGCCTTTGCATGGTCTGTGAGCAGTATTCTTTTTTAAATAGTAGCCAGAAGGAAAGTTTAAAACCATTTTCTTTTTTAAATGTTTGTGCTTGAAACAAATGACTGTTTCAGGCCAAATGGAATGTGTAAAATATTTTTGCACTGGTACCTCCATGTAATTTTTTGACAATTCTTTGCTTGTTAGCTCAGAAAATGATTTGACAGATTTGTCTCAAATTGATTTCAGTGGCGGCTCAAGTTCAGGATCTGAACTTCTTTAAAATTTGCTGAACTCTACTTGAACCAAATACAGGGCAGTTTGGATCTTTCCTAGTAGGGAGTTGATCTGAATGTATTGGTTAACTACAGCAAAGATACAGAGCTTGGACAAAAAATGGAAACACTACATGATTTGCAGGTGTGAAAGCGACAACATGTTTTGCATTGAAAGAGGAAGTGATGTAACACTCTTTTGCTTCTGCTGTGTGATGAGACACCTAGCTAACAGGTGGGAAGCCTCACTTTTGCCATTTACTGCATGCGCTGCTAGTAATACAGAGTCATATCAGAGCTAACTGAGCTTTAAAGAGGGCAAATTGTTGGTGTCCGCTTAGCTGGTGCCTCTGTAACTGAAGTTGCCAATTATTTGCCGTGTCGCAAGGTACAGTGTCAAAGGTTATGACGTGTGTTATGACGATAGATATATATATATATATATATATATAAATGCAGGTTATGTACTAATCTTCTGCCATTTAGCATTTGATGTTTAGGGGAAAAACTTTTTGCTCTATCTTCTACACCTGTGTTATTGCTCAACATAGATAAGGCTTTCTGCAGTGTTTACATTTCTCATGCATGGCATTGGTCAGAAGTTTTTTAAATACTAAAACATGTTCTTACTTGATTATTTAATTCACTAATATTGTTTTTATGTGAAAACTAGAATAATATGTTACATCATCACCATTAAATTATAATTTTGATTCTAGATTGTGGATTCCAGTTACTCTCCCAACCCATTCACCGTTCTGCCAGTGAGATCTATGTATAATGTCAGCCTTCACCTGCTTTTATTCGATTTGGAACAAGTTTTAGAACTTTTACAGTCTTCTCAAGCTAGTGGCCTGAAATCAGCAAACTCTTTTCACAGCTATGATGCACTGAAAGCAGCAAAAAGTTCCTCAGAAAAAAGACCACTAACCCTTAAAAGGAACAAAACTGCTGGGTCATTGTATCAGATGGATGGGCCAGTTTCCGACATTGTTGTCAAGGAAATCATCACCCGACCTTTAGAAGAAATTGGTGGCATAAAAAGACATAAGAAATTCAAAAGTACTAAAAAGAACAAGACCCAGATGTCTGGAAAAATAGATGTAAACATGGTTACTGATGCTGCAAAACTTCTACTTTCCTGCCTTTTGCCTTGGGGTATAGATAAGGAACTGGACAACTTTTGTGTTAAACACTTGGACATCCTAAAGCTGCAAGGATCTATCACGTTTGGACTCATATCAGATGTGGATCATGTATGTTTAATGCTACCAGGATGGAATCAAATTAACAATGATACAACTGGAGATTTTTCACATAATCTACTGTCAAAAAAGGTGAATGAACTTTCAGCAAAATACCTCCTGGTGACACAAAAACATAAAAACAAAAAAGATCAACTAGAGAACCACATTTCAGCTATGATAGGCTTGGACCCCCTTTTACATTTTCTCAAGAAGCTGTTATGTGTCAGTAAAACTCTTCGGATGGATGGCTCAAAATGTAATCAGTCCGGCAGGTAATTTTGTCTTTAGTAGAATGTGCTAAAATTTTGATTTGCATCTTTTAGTAAGTATGGTAAATTCTGGCACTCCTTTTTCATGCTAAATGGTCCTGAAACTACCAGTGCACATCACCATTTCAAGAAAAGGGATAGAAAGTCATACGTCAATAATGTTGATTTTCTTAATAGACAGAGAAACCCTAATGTGTATTTAGCAAAATTAAGCTGTCTTAACTTTGAATACCCAGTCAAGGGCAGAGGAAATATTAAAAAGAACAGTGAACATGTTCTACTTCCTTCTCAACCTAACCTCTTCTTTTAACCTAACACAATGGACACAAATCACCACTCACTCTAATGGCAACCCCCTCGACCTTGCATTCTCCCACCTGTGCACTCCGTGTAACCTCTCTAACACCCCTTGTCCTCTCTCTGATCACAACTTTATCAGCTTCACACTCTCCTTGTTTCCTACCTCCCATGCCTCCAACCAGCAGACAATTAGCCAATGAAACCTCCACCACCTCAGTCCTTCCCTTCTTCACTCTGCTACTTAGTGCTTTTATGATAAAATTGTACCCCTGTCCTGCCCAGACCTGGCCACATTTGCCTACAACAACAATCTATCATCCTCCCTGGACGCACTTGGTCCTCTCTCTACACGCAGATCCAGGCCTCACCTGTCACAACCCTGGCAAACAGATGACACCAGAAGTCTCAAGAGACGCAGCTGTGCTCTTGAGCGAGCATGACATAAGACCAAATCCCTGCAAGACTTCACTGTCTACAAATCCACCCTTCTAAAATACAAATCCAGCCTCCACACTGCTAAACAAACCTACTACAACACTCTCATCAAAACCCTCTCATCCAATTCTCATCAACTCTTTTCTACCCTTAATTCCTTACTCTATTCCCCACTGTCTCCATCCACCAACTTACTGCCCAGGAGATTGCCAGTCATTTCAAGAACAAGATCGACACAATTCGCAATGAGATCTCCAAGCTTCCTCCTCCAACCAACATACCAGGCTCAACACCACACTCAGTACTTTCCTCCTTGGACCCTGTTATCACTGAGGAAGTTGCCAAACTCCTTTCTAAGGCTTACCTCACCACCTGTCCCCTGGGCCCTGTTCTCTCATGATTATTGCGGCCACCTTCCTGCTCTATCCTAAACTCTCTAACCCACATCTTCAACCTCTTCCGCTCCACCAGCACCTTTCCCTCCTCACTGAAATATGCACTGCTTACCCCCATACCTTAAAAACCCTCGCTGGACCCCACCTGTTTGAATAACTTAAGACCCATCTCCCTGCTCCTGTTTGCCTCGAAGCTTCTTGAGCGTCTTGTTCACGACCATATGAATTGCTACCTCATCGACAACAGCCTTCTCAATCTTCTACAGACTGGGTTCCACCCATTACATTCCACTGAGACTGCTCTACTAAAACTCACTAACGACCTTCTTATTGCTAAAACCAATGATTATTAGTCCATACTCATACTCCTAGACCTTTCCGCTGCCTTTGACACAGTCGACACCCGCTCCTCCTCGGTAAACTCCACTCCCTTGGCCTCTGTGAATCTCCTCTCTTCTGGTTCTTCTCTTACCTTTCTCAGTGCATTTTCAGCATCACATACAACAACAACTCCTCCGCTTCTCTTCCTCTTTTTGTTTTGGTACCCCAAGGCTCCGTCCTTAGACCCCTCCTTTTCTCTCTCTGGCTAAATTCTGCTGCCTTAACCTCCGCAACATTTCCAAAATCTGCCCCTTCCTGACTAATGACACCACAAAAAAAATTATCCATGCCTTGGTTATATCCTACCTTGATTACTGCAACTCCCTCCTCACTGGCCTACCATTACACAGGCTATCTGCCTTCAGCCTACTTTGAATGCTGCTACTAGACTTATACACCTTACCATCCAATCAGTGACTGCCCCTCTCTGCCAGTCCCTTCACTGGCTTCCACTAACCCAATATATACATTTCAAAATACTAACCACAGCATACAAAGCCATCCACAACATTGCCCCTAGCTACATCATGAGCATCATCAACAGATATTGTCCCAATCGCCCGCTCCACTCCTCCCAAGACATCTTGCTCTCTATCTCTCTTGTCACCTTCTCCCATGTTCGGCTCTAGGACTTCTCCATAGCCTGTCCCATTCTCTGGAATTTCCTACCCCAGTATGTCCGGTCAGCCCCCAGCCTGTCTGCCAATAGGCAATCTTTGAAACTCACTTATTCAGGGAAGCCTACTCCACCTCCACCTAAGAACTGTACTTGAGTCACCTCCATCAGATCATCCCCCGCAGCTATCACCTTTTGTATCACCTCCCCCTTCCTTTAGATTGTAAGCTCCATGAGCAGGGCCCTCCTATTCCTTCTGTACTGAACTGTATTGTAATTGTACTGCCTCCCTTTATATTGTAAAATGCTGCACAAACCGTTGGTGCTATATAAATCCTGTATAATAATAATAGTAAGTCATTCCAATGGGGCTTTGCCATCACAGATATGTGAAGGGCTTGATGCATCAAGCTGCAGTATAATACCTAAAGGGACAAAACAGTGAATATTGTATGTAATATTTACTCCTGATTGATCAAAGAAAGAAAAATTGTAGGCATTATTAATACCTGGGATTTTTCCTAGGGAAAGTTTCATGTGTAGCATGAATTAATCCTGTGCATCTTTTCTGCAGCATTTTTTATGTGAAATGGTAAACTCCAAAGACAAAAATATACTTTCAGTTTATATTTTTATTAGCTTTTTAAAATGTTCTTTAAAGGATTAGTTCACTTTAAAAAAAAATAATAAATGTACATTTTTTTGCAGGTAAAACATGTGCATTTATTATTATATATATTTTGTTCTTTTTTTAGAGCCTGTAAAGCATTGCACCAGCGATCAGTAGTTTGCTGGTGCCATGCAGGGCTCCAGCAAACTGTCAGTTTAATCTCTCCTCTCGTACCGCATACGAGCAGACTGTTTAACACTGACTGGAAGACTTAATGAACTACCACAACGCTCCACAGCACCGTTGTAGTTCATTGAGAACTACAAGCTGACAGCCACAAAGGATGTTGGTACTTGTAGTTCATTCATGCACAGAAATCTGTGAATAAATGGCATGGCCAGTGGGTGGAGCCCAACATGGCCGCGCTGATTTAAAAACTGACAGCTAGAATGGGGAACGTCTCTCCGTACAGCTGCCACAGTGGAGACATGTTACATGTTCCACTTGTGAACTTATCCTTTAATTCTTTAACACCTTTTTTCATGGTTAGCAGAATTAGATCAGGGGGTCCTTGTCCAAGCTTT